>NC_058404.1:47583787-47883787 GCF_002201575.2 Neomonachus schauinslandi | reverse complement strand
GGAATCTGTGGAGGACACTTTAAATAGAAAAGATCAAAAACACTGTACTATATTTTCATACTGATCTTTTTTTACTTCCTTCCTCCCTGCACAAGAACGTAAGTTCAGAAGGGTAAAGATTTGGTCTATTTTGTTCCCTGCTAGGTCCCCAACACCTACAAGGGCTCCTGGCACACAGTTGAGGCAGTGAAGGAGTAAATGAAAGACAAGCTAAGAAAGAAAGCAGAGGGATAAATGTGTCATGCCAAGTAGAATTCAAGGGGAAAAGTGTAAATGAAACAAAGGTTTATTTGGCATTTATTTAAAAAAAAAAAAAAGGAAGAAATAACAGCCACAAACCCTTAGGTCTTGAATAGTATGATGTCAACTTATTTAAAGTAAAAACTGTCCAAGGAACAAGAAGAATGCAAATATCACACTGATTTTAGAAACTTTAACTCCTTCTCTCTTGGTCACATCTCATAGGCAGAAGGTGACATGGAAGACTTGTAGAAAGAAACTAACTTAATTTTAGGGCTCTGTATTTACTTTTTTATTGTGGTAAAATATACATAGTGTAAAATTTAGCATTTTAGCCATTTTTAAATGTAGGGTTCAGAGACATTAAGTATGTTCAACCATCAGCACCATCGAGCTCCAGAACTTTCCGTCTTCCCAAACTGAAACTCTGTCCCCATTCCCCCTCCCCCCAGCCCGAGGCAACCCCCATCCTAATTTCTGTCTCTGAATTTGACCTCTCAGGGTACCTCATACAGTATTTTTCCTTTTGTAACTGGCCTATCTCATCTGGCACGATGTTCCCAAGGCTCACCTATTCTGTGGCCTGTGTCAAAATCTCCTTCCTTTTTAAGGCTAAATAGTATTCCATTTTATGTGCATACCACATTTTATCTGTTCATCTGTTGATGGACCTGGGGTTGTTTCTACCTTTTGGCTATAGTGAATAACACTGCTATGAACATGGGTGTACAGATATTCAAGTTCCTGCTTTCAGTTCCTCTGAGTATACACACGGAGGTAGGATGGCTGAATTATTTGGACCATTCCTTGTTTAATTTTTTGAGAATTTTCCACAGCAGCTGTACCATTTTTATATCCCCACCAGCAAAGCACCAGGATTCCAATTTGTGTACATTCTTATCTACCACTTGTTACTTTATTTTTTTTATAATAGCTGTCCTATTGGGTGCCAAGTGTTATCTCATTAGAGTTTTGATTTGCATTTCACTAGTGCTTAGCGATGCTGAGCATCTTTTCATGTGCTTATTGGCCATTTGGATATCTTCTGTGGAGAAATGTCTATTCAAGTTCTTTGCCCATTTTTGAATTGGGTCATTTGGTTTTTGTTGTTGAGTTGTAAGAGTTTATTATGTATTCCAGATATGAATCAGTTATCAGATATATGATTTACAAATATTTTCTCCTATTTTATAGGTTGCCTTTTCATTCTGTTGGTATTACCCTTTGAAGTACAAAAGTGTTTGTTTTTTTTAAAGATTATTTATTTGAGAGAGAAGGGGGGGAGGGGCAGAGAGAGAGGGGACAGGCAGACTCCCCGCCGACCCTGAGATCATGACCTGAGCTGAAACCAAGAATTGGACACTTAACTGACTGGACCACCCAGGTGCCCCAAAAGTTTTTAATTTTGATAAAGCCCAATTTATTTTTTCTTTTTTTGCCCATGTTTTTGGTGTCATGTCCAAGAAATCATTGGCAAATCCCACGTCAGGAAGATTTTCCCCTATTTTTTTCTCTAGAGTTTTATAGTTTTAAGAACTCTCGATTGACTTTTATGGAGAAGATAAATTATTTATTTATTTTTTAAAAAGATTTTATTTATTGGGGCACCTGGGTGGCTCAGGCGGTTAAGCGTCTGCCTTCAGCTCGGCTCGACTCGAGCCGAAGGCAGACGCTTAACCGCCTGAGCCACCCAGGCATCCCGAAGATAAATTATTTTTAAAAGCGCCATACAGTTCAAAAGTAGAAATTGTGCAGACCACAATATCTAGCTGCAATGCAGTAAAAACTAGTTATTACTAGTAATTAATATTCTAGTAATTACATATTTGAGCATTGCAAAGAGTAGATCTTAAAAGTTCTCATCACAAGGAAAAAAATGTGTAACTATGTGATGGGTGTTAACTAAACTTATCGTGGTAATCATTTTGCAAGATATACATGAATCAAATCATCATGTTTACATCTAAAAGTAATGCAATGTTCTATGTCAATTATATCTCAATTAAAAAACAAAGAAAAGAAAACTAAAAGCACTAGACAGTAAAGCAGGTAACTGGGACTCAATTCTCTACAACTGTTTCTGACCTACCTCTGTGTTTCCCATGGAGTTCAACATAATGCTCTCACACAGGTGGTGACAGTCAATTCAGGTCAGATAAACAAGTGTTTCCTAAACATTCCCAAACACAAATAGCCTGCCCACCCACACCTCACTCCACCAGCAAAAAAAAAAAAAAAAAAAAAAAGAGAGAGAGAACACCTGTAATTAATGACAAAAGGTTAACTACCTGCAAAGGTTAGAACCCTCTAACTCTGGGGTCAAAGAGAAAGTCGAGACTGAAATGCTAGATCATTTAGAAAATTACACTGAGAACACTGACTTCTGAAAAATAAACTTGAGGAAATCAAGAGGAAGAAGTTAAGGAGGACAAAATAAAAATGGATTATTTAGAAAAGAAAAAAATCCTCGTGAACAAACAAAAAATAAAGTTTTTTTTCTAATTAAGAAAACTGGATGCGGCGGATGGTCAGAAATTGAGGGGAAAATGCAGGTGGTGCCAGGAGAAAAGAGAAAAGGAGTCAAAGCATCCTCACCTCCCCTGCTGCCTGTCACAGCCTGAGGCCACTGCCCCACAGAGTTCACCTCTACAGCCCATCACGCGCTAGGTCTATGAGCCTGGACAAATTACTCAACCTCTCTCTGAACTTTAGTGTGTTCTTCTCAAAAGTAGGGGTGATTTCTAGTTTTTCAGCTACTGGTCGGAAAGGACTAAATACAGGGTGTGCATGTGGGGATGGTTGTTATGATTTGTTGATAATGAAATTAGTAATGAGAATGTTAATACCCCGTTTCACCCTATGGGAGGTCCTAAAGAAGAGTATGTGGGTCAAATCTGAGTGCCAAGGGGCGCCTGGGTGGCTCAGTCAGTTAAGTGTCTGCCTTCAGCTCAGGTCATGATCCTAGGGTCCTGGAATGGAGCCCTGCATCGGGCTCCCTGCTCAGCAGGGAGTCTGCTTCTCCCTCTGCCTACCCCCTTACCCCCCGCCAGCTTATGCTCTCTCTCTCTTGCTCACTCTCTCTCAAATAGATAAATAAAATCATAAAACAAAACAAAACAAAACAAAACGGAGTGCCAAGCCAGGGGCCCTGTTCACCCATGACAAAGGGAAGAAAGGCATCCAGCCAAGCAGCTGGTCAACCGGGTCCAGGAGGCCCATGCCGGGCAAGGCAAAACATGTGCTCCCTCCTCCTCCAATGTCTCCCTGTAGGTGAATGGGGGTGAAAATGAAGGTCTCGCCATCTATATGGAGAGGGACCTGGATTCGTTATTCCTGGGGTTTTTCCTCACTCTGCCAGCCTATGGTCAGATCTGAGGATGAACAACATGGACGGGAAGCCCGCTGGAGGGAAGTGGGCAGTTTTCCAGCTTAGATGCTGAGAGTGCTGATGGTGGCAGCAGTGGGATGTTTATGGAGTGACAATCCAGGTGTGGACCTCTGGGTGTTTTTAGCTTCTTGCTTGCCTGTGCTGGGAGAGGTAGGCCAGTTTGGAGCACCAGGCAAGACAGGGGTTCTCTGCATCTGAAGGAGCTTGTGAAGGGAGAACCTGATGTGCACAAGGAGTCCCAAAGGTCACAGTACGAGGAGTGGTGCTCAGTGGCCAGCCATCCTCAGTGTCATGGCCCTGGAGGCAGAGAACAATAAAGAAATTCTAGGTGTTGAGTCCAGCTTGCTCACTTGGCAACCTGGTTTGCAGGCTTTTCTTTCCTGTGGGCAGGTGAGGACATGAGGGGGAAATGCCAGGTTCCTGAACAGAATAAAGTGCATAATTGCCAGATATGTATCCATCAAAACCACATGAAGAGTAAGTCAGAAGATGTAGTGCCGTCTGTTGCGTAAGCTGCCCGAAAGAACAAGGTTAGCCAGGAAGAATCTGGTATTTCCAGCTGGGGCTTTCTCTCCTTGCCCTCATGCCCTCATCTGGGTAGAGGCAGAGAGAGAACATTGCCTGGCAGCTCTCTGTGGAATCATCCCCCACATTCCATGATAATCCTCTTCAATTGTTATAATTTGGGCAAGTTGCCTCCATGCCTCAAAGCATGGGCATGTGACCTATGATTCCTATGGTGGTGTGGCCACAGACTTGGGGGAGACCTTTGTCTGAGATTACCTTTGTAAACCTGAATGCAGCCAGGGTAGGTTAGCCATCCTGTGGAGGGATCCTTCCTGAGAATGAAGCAACACTGAGGACAGCAGATCTACTCCCATGTGCTTCAAATTTTGCCAGTAGACAAACTCCCTCTCTTCCCCTCAAGCCAGAGCTTGTCTGACACTTTCAACCAGAGCAGCGCTGATAGACCTATGGGGGTTGAATTGCATCCGCCCAAAAGATACATTCAAGTCCTAACCTCTGGTACCTATGAATATGACCTTATTTGAAATTAGGGTCTTTACAGATGTGATCAAGCTAAGATGAGGTCATCGTGGATTAGGGTGGGTCTTATAAGACAAAGGATATTTGAGCACATAGACACACGCAGTGGAGAACACCATGTGAAGATGGAGGCAGAGATTGGTGTGATGCGTCTACAAGCCAAGGATTATCGGGTGCCTCCAGCAACTGGGAGAGAGGCTAGGAAATTCCCCCTCAGATTCTCTCTCAGAATCTCCAAAAGGAACCAACCCTGCTGACACCTGGATTTTGGACTTCCAGCTTCCAGATCCATGACAGAATGAATTTCTGTTGTTTTAAGCCATCCAGTTTGTGGTCCTTTGTTATAGCAGCTCTAGGAACCTAATGCAACCCTAAGGGACGGTGTTGAGCAGAGTATCACCTCCTTCCTCTTCCTTCCAAGAAACACATGCAAGAGGTTTTTATGAAGTAGAATCAGTAGGATGCCCTATTTTACCAAAAGATGACATTTTGGCAGCTGTTTTCATCAGATCCCTGGCCTCTTGGCTATCCCGCCAACTCTTCCCCCAGCAACCATGCTGAAAGAAATTTTAGTGTGGGCCCTCATCATATCTTGCCTGGATTCCTATAAAGAGTCTGTCATCGGGGCGCCTGGGTGGCTCAGTCGGTGAAGCTTCTGCCTTCGGCTCAGGTCATGATCTCAGGGTCCTGGGATCGAGTCCCTCATTGGGCTCCCTGCTCAGCGGGAAGCCTGCTTCTCCCTCTCCCTTTGCCCCTCACCCCCACTCATGCTCTCTCTCTCTCACTCTACTCTCTCTCTCTCAAATAAATAAAATCTTAAAAAAAAAAAAGCCTGTCATCTTTTTCTTTCTTAGTTCTTCCTCTACCCTACTGCCACTTTTCCCCAAACATACTGATTTCATCATTGGTTACCCAGGCTCTGCAGAAGAATCCCAAGCTCACTAGCACGTCATTCAAGAATTTAAAGAATCTCATCCCAACCTCTCTCTGTGTTGTCCACCATCACTCCCTTGCCATGTGCCCCATACTTTGGTGATACCAAATTATTTGATCTTAAATATTCCACATGCTTTCACAGCTGCATGTTTTTGCAAATCCGGTTCTGTTTGAAATGATCTGTCCGTTAGTTGGCTCACTCAGAAGCCAAGTCCAACCCCCTTCTCTGAGCTGGCTTGCTATATAGAAGCTGGAAAAGGCAAATCGTCTCTTGCTCAGACTCTATTGCTGCTAAGGATAGTTCTGTGGCACAGTTCTGGCCAATGAGATATAAGGAGAAATCTGCCGGGGGGTTTCTGGGAGTCTTTGCTTTCCCAATAGAAGGCGAAAACATGGCTGGCACTGTCCTCCTCATCTTTCTCCTTTGAATGTGGACACAATGGCTGGGCTGCTGCAGCCAACCTGTGACTGTGACTAAAGGTCACGAGAATTCCAGAAATGTCAGCCCTGACATTGTTGAGCTAATGAGTCTTCTTGAGTGCCTAACTTATTTGTTATAATAAATATATATTGGATATATCATATATATTATATATAATAGTTCTTTATTATTATCTATTATTATTATTTAAAGATTAATTGATGCTAAGAAAGTAGCATGATCAGGGGCAACTGGGTGAGAGAGAGAGCACACAAACACGGTGAAGGGCAGAAGGAGAGGAGAGGGTGAATCTCGGGCAGACTCTGCGCTGAGCGTGGAGCCGGACTTGGGGCTCAATCTCATGGCCCTGAGATCATGACCTGAGCCAAAACCAAGAGTCGGATGCTTAACTGACTGAGTCACCCAGGCGCCCCTATTATTATTATTTTTTAAACCACTGCTAGTTAAGCATTCTGTTACTTGCAGCTGAGGACATTTCTAACCAATA
The DNA here is from genome assembly GCF_002201575.2 of Neomonachus schauinslandi. Taxonomy (NCBI): domain Eukaryota; kingdom Metazoa; phylum Chordata; class Mammalia; order Carnivora; family Phocidae; genus Neomonachus; species Neomonachus schauinslandi. Next base: position 47,877,247 of record NC_058404.1, on the reverse strand, counting down.
CATCGGTAAGCAGTTCAGCGTTCTAGATCTTTCTAGTTAAATTGTTGCTTGCTATGAGAAGTAGTCCCATACGTCCCGGTCAGACTATGACTTCCTCCTCTAAGCACCCATGACATTGGGCACTTATCTTAGTTGCAGTACACATCACATTAGAATGAATTGCTTACTTCCTGCGGTAGGCTATGAGCTCTGATCTTAGTCTTGCATGTACCTGCCCAAGGCATGATGGCACCCAGCAGAGTTGCCTGTACAAAGAGTAAGGGCTCCAAAAACACAGCCCAAGTGGAGGATTCCATTCACTGCATTGTAGCCGCTGGCAAGGATTCTCACCCTTTGAGATCTACAAGACAATGGCCGACCCACCTCACTGGGTCAGTTCCACACTCTGTCTAGGCAGATTGTGCTCTACAAGTCCATCCGTCCAGCAGATACTTGCCGTGCTTTCATGTGAAAGATGCTGTGGTATGCTCTGCACAGGACAAAAAGAAAGGAAGGGCACATCTTGTGTTTTCAGGGAATACCTTAATAAGGAAGTTTATGTTTCTCTTGCATATGTCTTAAATAACAATGCAACCAGAGGGGTGGAAGAAATACATATTTGTTTGTAATGTGTGCATCCCTGGCTGCATGTGAGAATGATCTGGTTGCTTTTAAAAAAAGGCAAATGCCCAGGGGTACCTGGGTAGCTAGTTAGTTAAACATCCAACTCTTGATTTCTGCTCAGGTCATGATCTCAGGGTTGTGAGATGGAGCCTCCCCATCGGGCTCAGGGTGGAGTCTGCTCGAGATTCTCTCTCTCCCTCTGCCCCTCCCCCCCCACTCAGGCTCTCTCTCAAATAAATAAATTATATATATATAGTTTATTTGTATATATATAAATAAATATATATGTATTATAGATATATAAAATATATATGTGTGTGTGTGTGTGTGTGTATATATATATATATATATATTTTTTTTTTTTTTTAAGGCAAATGCCCAGGCACTCTCCCTGGGGAGCCTGATGAAATTGGTCAGCTGCTCCTTTCCCCACCCCATCTGATTTTTTAAAGCTCCCTAGGTGATTCTAATTCCAGTCAGGGGTGAGAACCACCGATTTAAAAGAGGGAGAGATGTGGGCTAGGAAGGCATCTTGGAGGCCATGGTCTCTGGACCAAACCTTGAGGTATAAGGGAAGGTTGGACCACAAGGAGCAGGGGTATCTGAGGAGCGAGGAGCCTCAGGAATGAAATATCAGTGTAGCTGTCAGCCAATCAACCACACTAGTTGCAGAAGAGAGTTCTAATAGGTCAGTACTGGGAAATACAACTAGAAATATAAGTGGGTGTGTAAGGGGAAGGGCCTTGAATGCCAGACCAACAAAGTTAGACCATTCCGAAGGCAAGGATCGCCATTCTGATGGCGATTTTTATGCTAAGGAAGTAGTATGACCAGGGGCACCTGGATGGTTCAGTTGGTTAAGCATCAGACTCTTGATCTTGGCTCAGGTCTTGATCTCACGATCGTGAGTTCAAGCCCCATGTTGGGCTCCACGCTGGACATAGAGCCTACTTAAAAAAAAAAAAAAAAACTACAAAAAATTTTTTTTAAAAAAGAAAGCGTGATCGAAGAGAAATTGAAGAAGAAACTCTGCATGCAGGAGGAATAGGGACTGTATGAATTAGTAAACAAGGATATCGTCTGTTAAGATCATTACTCAAGCTAACGCAGCCACTGGTGAGGTTGCTGGTGGACCTGAGGTGCTCCCAGGTTAACCTTCCTTCCCACAGCGTCCACTGGCAGCTTCTGCCCAGTTCAGACAGAGATGTTTCGAAGAGAACCCCAGGTTTCTTTGGAGTTCCTTGTTATCAGCCCTCACGTTCCTTTCATCCTTTTCTGCCTAATGCCTGTCATAGCACATCAGAGTATCTGGCACCTTTCAGGTTCTCGGGAAACAGAAAGGAAGAAACCCTCCACACAACTCAGGTAGGCTCAGCTGCAAGGCATGCTGGGAGCTCAGAAACATGGGAGGGTAGGGAAATGGAAGAGAAGGCCAGACCCAGCTGGAGCTAAGGAAATAACTTGCTGTCAGGCTGGCCTCAGGTGTGCGTGGAAGACTGCACAATGCAGAACATTCCAGGGGCTGTGGTGAAGCCCCAGGAATTGCCTGAGTCTGGGAGCCAAGGAAGTGCAAACTTGAGAAGGTTGGGAGGGCCCCAGCAGGGGCGTGTGCAGGTGGCAGACCAGCTGAAGAACCGCAATCCCAGCTGCTCAGTGGGCAGGAGGGTTCTGGCCAAGGGGAACAGCCCGAGAGCTCGGCAGAGTATCGGGTCCAGACCAGAGCGGAAGGGCCAAACAGAACATGCGGCCACATCTCCAGTGGAACGACAAGGCCAGCACAGCCGGCATCTGGGCCAAGTTGTAGCGCTGAGGGCCTATGGGGGTGTGAGCTTCACCTGAGCCTGGGGCTCACGGCAGCAGGGATAGGTCCGGCCCCCGCTGGGCAGTGGGATTAATACGACCAGTGCTCTATGCAGCACTGACTCTGGGGCTACTGGGGGCCATCCCACCGGCCACATCTCCATCCAGTCAAGATGGGGAGGTGCTGAAGATGCCCAAGGCCAAGGCGCCCGTGAGAAACAAAACAGGAGTTGTTGGTCTGTTTTCAAGACCTAGCATGGGTTCCAAATCAATGCAATGGAAACACAAATTTCTGGCCTCTTCTGTCCTCTCTGCAAGAGAGATGATGTGACCAATATCCCTTCCCTGCCCTTCACCATGCCCGGACCACAGAGGCCCCACCTGTTCCTCGTCCATCCCAGCCTTGCTGAGCCTGCACTCATGTGCTTTCTCCAGGGTCCTCAGGCAGCCAAGAGGTTGCTCCAGGGGCAGACACCGTGGGGAGGCGGGCAGGCAGGCAGCTGACTGTTGGGGAAAGGGCCCTGGCCTCGAGTCAGAAGAAGTTCCAGTCCCGATTGCATCACGAATTTACCGCATGCCCTTGAGCACAGTACACACAAAGCCTGTCATCTTGCCCACACGTGGCCCAGATGTTTTCCAAGTTCCCTTCCTGCTCCGCCACTCTGAGGCTTCCCATTAGTGTGTGAATAGCAGGCCAGGCATGTGGTGAGTTAGGACAAAAGCCAAATGGCCACTCGGAGTCTGTCCCCTAACAGCTGCCACTTCTGTCTCTCCCAGCCCTTCTCGATGCTGCCGCTCATCGTTGCTCATTGGGTCACCGTGCTGTGCAATGCATGGGAGGAGGTGGAGGGGGGCAGTTGTTGGGAAATGGTGTCGACACCGAGCAATCAAACGGCTTTTGTGAGGTAGAAGCCTCGGTGCCCTGCCCAGAACCACTGCCAGGCCCCTGTGCGGGCTGGCTGTGGGCGACCTGCAGCCCCCCTCGCCTCCACGGTGACCCTTCCCTGATGAGGGCCGCTCACAGCCACAAACTGATGTCATTTACAGAGCTGCCCCCTTTGCCTCAAGGTGGGTCAGCTCTACAGTGCAGTTTATGTTCTAGGAGCTTCCCCCTGTGGATTAAGCTAAACCTAGACTTTACTTATTTTTTAGCCAAAAGAGAGTCGACAGATGATGTTACATTAGTTTCAGGCGTGGTATAATGATTCCACAAGTCCATATGTAATGCTGAGCTCACCACAGTGTAGCTACCCCCGTCTGTCACAATACCACTGACCATCTTCCCTGTTCTACTTTTCATCCCCATGACTTATTCCTTCCGTACTGGGAGCCCATACCTCCCGTGCCCCTTCACCCATTTTGCCCATCTCCCTACCCCCCTCCCTCTGGCAACCACCAGTTTGTTCTCTAAATTTATGGCCCTGTTTCTGCTTTTTTGTATGTTTCAAACCTAAACTTGACTTGAGACTACATCCTTGCTTGGTCCCAGCCCTTCCCCCTTGGTCCCTCACAGGGTTTTCCTGCAGAGCATTCTCTGAATAAATCACTTTCACAAGAGCATCTGTCTCAGGTCCTGCTTCTAGGGACTTGATTCAAGACAGGGTGTTTTTAATAATGCCATCGATGGGTAAAACACAAATGTGGACAAAGCACGTATGAGAGTACGGGAAATAAACTCCCAGATTCATTCTTTTTTTTTTTTTTTTTTAAGGAAAAAAGAAAAGTCTGCAACAAGTCTGTTTGTGGGGAAAGGAAGCAAAGACCAGCTTCCTGTTTGTCCCAGGAGAGCAGTAAGTTGAGTGGTTCCCTTCCTTGGTATTGAAACGCCATTTTGCCTCATGCTTTTCCTAAACATCACGGGGCAGCCGAGAGCTCCCCAAATCAAGATCAGTCCCATTTTCTCGAACAGCTATTCAAGAAAGTAACTGTATCCTCTTTTGATTGCACAAGGGGCAGGAGCCCCCTATAATGAAACTCCAGTAGTGAATGTGGTGCAAAAAGGCTACGGAGGCCAAAACTACCCAAACTCCCCCAGCCCACAGTGGCCACTCATGTCCAACTGAGGTGACCTAGTAAATAAAAGCCATGCCTACTGAAAAGCTCTCCCGGGCCCCTGAACTGTTGTCAGGCACATCTTTCCGATGTTCTCACATGGGTTTTAAGAGCATAGGCCCTGGAATCAACATGCCCAAGTTTGATTCCTGGCTCTTTCCCTTGGTGGCCGTGTGGCCTCGCCTCAGTGTCCTCATGTGTCAGATCAAGGGCTCTTATGTTATTAATGCATCAGTACAAGGGATGAGCTGAGAACGGCGTTTGGCACAAGGTGAGGTATAACACATGTTAACTTATTATTATCATAAGAACTCATTGCTCATTCATTGGCGGGCACTTGGGTCTCCACCACTAAGTTGCTATATGTATCTGAGCAAAACACTTAAGCCCTTTACGCTCTTAAACACAAGGTTCAGCAGGAAGCCCTCTGAAGTCCTTTCCGGACCTAAAATTATATGAGTCAATGAACTACCGATGTCAACTTTGAACTCATTTCCAGGTCCTGAACTGTCCTGGTAACCGGGGCGTTTTTCTCATTTATCCATGAGAATTTCAATGTTGATAATTTTATGTGTTGACTAGACTGGACCACAGGATGCCCAGATATTTGGCTAAAAGTGATTCTGAGTGTGTCTGTGTGGGCATTTCTGGGTGACATTAACATGTGAATCAGGAGACTGAGTAAAGCAGATTGCCCTCCCCAATGTGGGTGGGCCTCATCCCATCTGTTGGAGGCCTGACTAGAACAGAAAGGTGGAAGAAGGGAGAATTTACTCTCTCTGCTGATTTTCAAGCTGGTACATTGGCCTTCTGCACTCCAGCTGGAACTTCACCACCTAATTTACAGTAAGACTGAAATATAATAAGATATAACATAAAATAAATCTATTTATGTATCACCCCAGTGTCCAGAACACTGCTATACTAATTTGTGAGGACTGCCATAAAAAAAAAGCAGACTGGGTGACTTAAAGGAGAGAACTTTATTTTCTCACTATCTGGCAGCTGCAAGTCCGTGATCAAGGTGTCGTCAGGGTTGGTTTCTTCTTCCTCCCTCCTTGTTTGTAGACGGCTGTCTTCTCCTATTGTCTTCACATCGTCTTCACTGTGTGTGTGTCCGTGTCTTAATCTCCTCTTCTTATAAGGACACCAGTCATATTGGATTGGGTTCCACCCCACTGACCTCATTTTATCTTAATTACCTCTTTAAAGGGTCTGTCTCCAAATACAGTCACTTTCTGAGGTACTGGGGATTCGGGCTTCAACCCTAACCATATTCAATTCAATATGAATTTTTGGAGGGCATAATTCGTAGCAACTGCTTAATATGTAGTAGGCACACAACAAACATGTGTTAGACAAATGATAAAACCATGAGCATACCAGTAGAAAAATAACTAAAGGAAAGACACTGGAAAATCACAAAAGAAAAACTCAAATGGACAGTAAACACATAAAAATATGTCCAGTCTCATTGAAATCACAGAAACACAAATTAAGACAACATTGAGATATTATCATTGTGCCTATCAAAATGGCCAAGACGAAAAAGAACAGACAATAGCCACCCGGAGGAGGACAGATATGTGGAACCCAGCTCTTTGTTACCTTGCTAGTAAGAATGTACTTGAAACACACCCTGGGCAAGGCAGCTTAGCATCATTTTTCTAAAGTACCGCGTTCTGGCAGGTGAGCAGACATCCTTAAAGAAGTGACCTGAAGGGTAGGTCTTAGCCAAGTGAAGGAGGAGGGAGGAGCAAATAAGGCAGAGATAAGGCCTTTGTGTGTGAAGGCCCGGTGGTCAGAAAGCACAGTGCCTTCCAAGAGGCAGGAGAGTAAGGAGGGGAGGGTCCCCATCATGCTCTCTGTCCTAGACCAAGGTCAATGTGAATGTCGTCTTCCTCCCCAAATCCCACTGCATCAACATCTACATTCACATCTAGTGCATCACCCTGGTTTATTTGCTCAAATACAACTTATCATTATCTAAAGGGCCTTTATTTATACAATTTATTTAAATATCTGTTAATATATCTGTTTCTTCCTCCAGTCGACAAGAATAAGAGTTTTGGTCCTTTTTTTTTTTTAAAGATTTTATTTATTTATTTGACAGAGAAAGACACAGCGAGAGAGGGAACACAAACGGGGAGTGGGAGAGGGAGAAGCAGACTCCCTGCCGAGCAGGGAGCCCGATGCGGGACTCGATCCAGGGACTCCAGGATCATGACCTGAGCTGAAGGCAGTCGCTTAACCAACTGAGCCACCCAGGCGCCCGAGTTTTGGTCCTTTTACCAATGGCAGTTGTAAGCCTCTGAAGGGATTTGAGCAGAAGGTGATATGCAGGTGTGCATTTTAGAAAGATCACTCCAGCTACTGTGTGCAAAATCCTCTGAAGGTTGGAGGCAGGGTGGCACATCAGGAGGCTGCTCAATAATCTGACCAAACCAGTGGAGGAACAGTAGGGAGTGAGACAGTAAGTGGATGCTGGAAAAATATGAGAGTCAGCATCAATAGACTTGCAATGTATTTGACCTTGGGAGAAGGGAGTATGGGTGCCATCTAGTTTTTGGCTGGAGGAGTTGAATGGTGGTAATACTTTCTGAGGCAGTAAAGGAACCGGAGGAGGAGTTTGAGGGGAAGAAGTCAATTTCCATCTTAAACACATTGAGTTTGAAGTACTAGGAGATATTCCCATAGTGAAGTCCTAGGAGGCAACATATAGATATTATCTATATAAAGTCAAAAGTGGAAGCCAAAATCTATAGTTGGGATGAAACAACCCACATAGGGTGCTAAGGCTACCCAGGACCTGTCTACACAGCCCCAACCACTAGGGTCCTAAACAACACAAATCAAGGCCGGTCTCATGGGGCTGCCAGGACATGGAAGACGTTACAGGGCTTCATGGTGAGGCCAACACCATGGAAGGTGAACATTATCCCTACATAAGGCTGATTCTGAGAGAAAGATTTCACAAAGATTTTATGAAGTCCAAAAATTATAATACAGTATCTTTTATAAAGCCCTTCCTTAACCCCAGCATCTTCCCTTCCCAACACAGTAACCATGTACATACAAATCGGAGTCGGGGGGAGGGTGCCTTAAAGAAGAGGCAATTTGGGGCACCTGGGTGGCTCAGTCATTAAGCATCTGCCTTCAGCTCAGGTCATGATCCCAGGGTCCTGGGATCGAGCCCCGCATCGGGCTCCCTGCTCAGCGGGAAGCCTACTTCTCCCTCTCCCATTCCCCCTGCTTGTGTTCCCTCTCTCACCGTGTCTCTATCTAATAAATAAGTAAAATCTTTTTTAAAAATGTTAAAAAAAAAAGAAGAGGCAATTTTTCCTTTGTCATGTGTGTTGAAAAACCTTTTCTCAGTTCATTGTTTATCTTTTGACTTTGTGTGTGGTTTCTTGTTGTTGCAGTATAATTGACAGGTGATATTTTAAAAAAGATTTGATTTATTTGAGAAAGTGAGTGAGAGCAATAGAGAAAGCACAAATGGGGGGGGGAGTGGGGAGGTGGAGAAACAGACTCCCCGCTGAGCGGGGAGCCTGACCCAGGGCTCGATCCCAGGACCCCGAGATCATGACCTGAACCGAAGGCAGACGCCTAACTGACTGAGCCACCCAGTTATACATATACCACATTTCCTTTATCCGTTCATCTATCTGTAGACACTTGGGCTGCTTCCCTATCTTGGCCATTGTGCATAATGCAGCATGGAACATGGAGGTGCAGATATCTTTTCAAGTGAGTGTTTTTATTTTCTTTGGATAAATTCCCAGTAATGGAATTACTGGATCATAGGGTAGTTCTGTTTTTAACTTTTTGAGAAACATCCATACTGTCTTCCACAGTGGCTGCACCAGTTTGCATTCTCACCAACGGTGCACGAGGGTCCCTTTCCCCACTGTTTCTGGTATTGTTCATACACAAGAGTATAAATGTTTTCAGAAATCAAATTTAAGTCATCAACTATTTTCCTTAGGATTTTTGAGGTTAAGCCTGGAGCTCCCAGTGTTCAATAAATCCCCTTTTTCTTTGTTCTTTATGAGTCAATTCTGAAGATTAAAAAACAAACAAACAAAAAACCCCACAAGAACTCACAAGGTAGGATCAGCAATATCTTAGGTGAAGAACTCTATTTTCTACATAAGCCAGGTTATGTTTTGCCGCCCCATTGAATTTTAAAAATTCAGTATTGTGTTTATTCTAGAATTGATTTTTGAGGATGCAGGCATTCACAGGACACTGTGTCCTTTTTTAAATACCTCTCAGGAAAAAAAATCAGGCATCACTAATCAGATCTATACAATTGGCTTGTTTCAGTTTTTGGACTGTGTGAATGTTGGATTGGTTTATGTTTCTCCCTTTGCACTGGATGCTAGGATACTCAGATCCAATCTTATTTATGCTTCCTTTAACAAAAAGTTTATCTTCCCAAAGCATGTGTTTAGGAATTAATATTTGCTCTGCTTTTAAGTTTTTTCTATCTTTTATTTCCCTTCCTCCAATTTATCTTTTAATTTTTTTACTTGTCTTTAATACAGCATATCAAATCCTTATTGAAAGGGGGTAGGAGGGGGGCGCCTGGGTGGCTCAATCGTTTAAGCATCCAACTCTTGATTTTGGCTCAGGTCATGATCTCAGGGTTGTGAGGTCCAGCCTGGAGTCGGCTCTGTGCTGGGTGTAGAGCCTGCATGGGATTCTCTCTCTCCCTCTCCCTCTGCCCTTCCCCTCCACACCCTCTCCCCTTGCACACACTCGTGGGTGCTCTCTATCTCTCTCTCTCTCAAAAAAAAAGGGGGGGTGAGAAAGATAAGAATGGGGGGTAAAAGAGAAAGACGGGGGGGTAAGGAACAAACTCTTCTAAGACTTGTACTTGGCAATCAACATCCATTATTTACATTACCAAATTACATTTAACTTCACCATGGGGTTCCTTCATGTAGAATTCCCTGAAAACATTTACATTTTCCTTTGCTTTAATAAAAAGCAGTTTCCCATAGGCACAGTATCTCTCCAACACGTCTGCTGTGTAAAGCAAATTTTATCTGTATTTCAAAAGAGTTTTGCCCAGGTCCAGCAACATCTGTATGTAATGGGAAGAACCCAGCTCCATGCTGAATTCCAGCCTCCTCTGGTCGTTTCCCTTTGTCTATCCTAGCTGGCTGTGTGGTGAAGTGTCTGAATATGTTAGCCGGCTCTCCTACAGGCATGTTCCTTTCCATCCCCACTAGGAAGAGACAGAGATGTGGAGTTGATGTGATCACTCACCAACCCAAAGTGCCAGAGGCAAAGCAGGTAAGAACTCCTGTCTCCACTCCCTGGGCTTTTGCCACCATGTTACATTGCATCCTTCTCTCCCAAATGATTCCAATTATGTTCTCACTGCTGTTTAGCAAAAATATACAGTGTACATCTGTGCAGGAGTCTCTCTTAGACACATGAACACACACACAACTTTTAACTATGATGTATAGCTTATTTGATATACATTTCCAGGTCAAAATTAAAAATATAAATCTTGGGGGGTGCCTGGGTGGCTCAGTCAGTTGAGTGTCCCACTCTTGATTTCGGTTCAGGCCATGATTTTGGGGTTGTGGGATCGAGCCCCATGTCAGGCTCCATGCTCAGTGGGGAGTCTGCTTGGGATTCTTTCTCTCCATCCCCCTCTGCCCCTCCCCCCACTCACGTGTGTGCTTTCTCACTCTCTCTCTGTCTAAAATAAATCTTAAATATGTATATATATACATATACATATATGTGTGTGTGTGTATATATATATATATATATATACACACACAAAAATCTTGGTCTCCTTACACCCACTATGATGGCTACTATAACAACAAAAAATAGGGAAAAAAGCCCAGAAAATAACAAGTGTTGGCAAGGATGTGTAGAAATCGAAACCCTTGTGAACCACTGATAGATTGGTACAACTGCAATGGAAAATAACATGGAGGTTCCTCAAAAATTTAAAAACAGAGTTACTATATGATTCAGCAATCCTACTTCTGGGTACATACCCAAAAGAACTGAGAGCAAGTTCTCAAAGAAATTTGTATACCTATGTTCATTTTAGCATTATTTATAATATAGTCAGGAGAACAAGCTAAGTGTCCATCAACATTTGAATGGATAAAGAAAATGTGGTGTGTGGACAAAGAAGACGTGGTATATATATATATACACACACACACAATGGAATATTATTCAGCCTTAAAAAGAAGGCTGTCATATGCTACAACATGGATGCACCTTGAGGACATTACATTCAGGAAAATAAGCCAGTCACAAAAAGAGAGTTACTATATGATTCCATATGATAATATGAAGCATCTAGAATAGTATAGAGACAATGCAATATATAGAGAAAATACAACAGTGGTTGTAGGGGTTGGGGGTTGGGGGAAATGGAGAGATGTTGTTTAATGGGTGTACAGTTTCAGTTTTGCAAGATGGAAGAGTTCCAGAGATTTGTTGCACAACATGCATATAGTTAAGACTACTGAGCTGCACATTTAAAAAAGGTAAGATGACTCGGGCGCCTGGGTGGCTCAGTTGGTTAAGCGACTGCCTTCGGCTCAGGTCATGGTCCTGGAGTCCCGGGATCGAGTCCCGCATCGGGCTCCCTGCTCGGCGGGGAGCCTGCTTCTCCCTCTGACCCTTCCCCCTCTCATGTGCTCTCTGTCTCTCTCATTCTCTCTGTCTCAAATAAATAAATAAAATCTTTAAAAAAAAAAAAAAAAAAAAAAAAAAAAAAAAAAAAAAAAAAAAAAAAGGTAAGATGACTCAAAATGGATCACAGACCTAAATGTAAAATGCCACCTCATAGAAGATAACACAAGAGAAAATCCAGATGACCTTGATGACTTTTAAGATATGACACCAAAGGCACAATCCTTGAAAGATTAATAAGCTGGACTTCATTAAAATTAAAATATTCTTCTCTGTGAAAGATAATGTCAACAGAATGAAAAGACAAGCCACAGACTTGAAAAAAAGTATTTACAAAAGACATATCTGACAAAGGACGGTTAGCCAAAATATACAAAGAACTCTTGAAACTCAACAATAAGAAAACAAACAACTTGATTAAAAAATGGGCCAAAGACCTTAACAGACACCTCACCAAAGAAGATATACAGATGGCAAATGAGTATGTGAAAAGGTAATCCATGTCATATGTCACCAGAGATAGACAAATTTAAAAAACAGTAAGTACCTCTACACAATTCTTAAAATGGCTAAAATCCAGAACACCGACAACCCCAAATGCTGATAAGAATGTGGAGCCACAGAAACTTTCATTCATTGTTGGTGGGAATATAAAATGGTATAGCGACTTTGGAGTACAGTTTGGCAGTTTCATACAAAATGAAACATACTCTTATCATATGATCCAACAGTCACACTGCTTGGTATTACCCAAAGGGGTTGAAAACTTATGCCCACACAAAAATCTGCACACAGATGTCTGTGCAATTTTGTTCATAATTGCCCAAACTCAGAAGCAACCAAGATGTCCTTCAATAGATGAAGAGATAAACTGTGGTACATTCAGACAATGGAATATTATTCTGCAACTTTATTTATTATTTTTAAAAGATTTATTTATTTGAGAGAGAGAGTGCAAGTAGGGGGAGGGGAAAAAGGGGGGAGAGGGGAGAGAGAAGCAGCATGGAGCCCAATGCGGGGCTCGATTCCACAACCCAGAGATCATGACCTGAGCCCAAATCAAGAGTCAGACACCCAACTGACTGAGCCACCCAGGTGCCCCTATTCAGCGACTTTAAAAATGAGTTTTGAAGCCATGAAAAGAGATGAAGGAAACTTAAATGCATGTTACTGAGTGAAAGAAACCCATCTGAAAATGCTATGTATATAACGATTTCAACTCTATCACATTCTGGGAAAGACGAAAGTATGGAGACAGTAAAAAGATCAATGGTTGCCAGGGATTGGGAGAGGGAGGAATGAGTAGGGGGAGCACAGAGGATTTTAAGGCAGTGAAACTGTTCTGTATGATACTGTAATGATGGTAACATGTCAGTATACATTTGCCTAAACCCACAGAACATACACCAAGAGTGAACCCTAATGTGAACTATAGACACTGGATGATAAAGATGTGTCAGTGTAGGTTCATCAGTTGGAATAAATGGACCCCTCTGCTGGGGGATGCTGATAGTGGGGGGGGCTGTGCATATGAAGATCAGGGAGTATATGGGAACTCTGTTCCTTCCACTCAGTTTTGCTGGGAACCTAAAGCTGCTCTAAAAAGTATACTAAAAAATAATAATTGAAAAAGTGGTTAAGATGGTAAATTTTGTTATGTGTTTTACTACAATGAAAAAACAACACTTGTTTGGTCTCTAAGGGACTATTCAAACTACATCAGTTTGAGACATTCCAAATTTGACTTCCATGAGAAAAGATTAATAAATTTGTGTTTTGGGGCGCCTGGGTGGCTCAGATGGTTAAGCATCTGCCTTCAGCTCAGGTCATGATCTCAGGGTCCTGGGATCGAGTCCCGCATCGGGCTCCCTGCTCAGCGGGAAGCCTACTTCTCCCTCTGCCTTTCTCTCTCACTCTGTCTCTCATGAATAAATAAATAAAATCTTTAAAAAAATAAAATTAAATAAATAAATAAATAAATAAATTTGTGTTTTGGGGGCATCTGGCTGGCTCAGTCAGTACAGCATGCTACTCTTCATCTCAGGGTCGTGAGTTCGAGCACCATGTTGGGGGTAGAGTTTACTTAAAAAAATAAATTAAAAAAATAAAACTAAGTTTGTGTTTACAAATGTCAATATCAATAAACCCACATAGGGCGCCTGGGTGGCTCAGTTGGTTGAGCGACTGCCTTCGGCTCAGGTCATGGTCCCAGGGTCCTGGGATCGAGTCCCGCATCGGGCTCCCTGCTCTGCGGGGAGCCTGCTTCTCCCTCTCCCACTCCCCCTGCTTGTGTTCCCTCTCTCGCTGTGTCTCTCTCTGTCAAATAAATAAAATCTTTAAAAAAAAATAAAAAATAAAAAAAAAAATAAACCCACATATTGTAGTAAAAAAACCATGATTACTTATATGCTAATTCAAAAAGCTGAAAAGGACTTTATTCAGTAGCATTATCAGTTTGTCTAGGACATTAAGCTCTGAAATTTTAATTTGTCCTGTGCATCTCCCCGCCCCCCCCACCTTCATGAATCGTGACGTGTCTTTCTCTGCCCTCACCTCTCCCCGTTGGCCCTCTCATCTCTGATGCATATCCATCACACTGAGCCTAATTCCATGAACCTCCTTACAGACACAGGGAGACCAGAAGGAGACTTCATGTTGGGCCTTACAGATCTCAGAAGCACATTGAAACAGCTTAGCTTGAAGCAGAGCCCAAATCAGGAGGGGGTCCGCTGGGCACTGCCGGGGCTTCGGTCCATGGGAGTACTGAGACATCACTGTAAGTGTAAGGAGAGGGCGAATTCCTAGTTCCCTTGGCATTCTGCTTCCAAAATGGTGCTGAAATCTGTCTGCTGAGGCTCCTCTCCTTTATATAAGGATCGATTTATACCTTTATTAAGTTCTTTTACCATAATATTGGTAGAGTCTCAGGAGGGAGAGGACATGAATATTTGTAATTACAACTCCTAAAGCTCTGATCCTCTTTGATACTGTATGTGTGTGTACGCATGTGTGCATGTGCACACACGTGTGGGCACACATTTCAGGATAAGAACAGAATTTGGCAGGCAAGCAAGTTGCTCTGGAAGCCACTATGGGACCTCTGTGTTTCAAAGGTAGAGACCCACCTCAGCAATTCAAGTGGATTGTCCATGAGGGGGTAGAGACCAGCCTTTGGTGGGAAGAGGAGAGTGGATTCCCTGAGCCTGCAGGAGGGAGGCCTGGTGAGTTTGGGGGAGAGGCAGACACCTGAGCCCCACTCGTGTACAACTGAATCCAGCTTTGTATATTTACAGTCATGGCCGAATTTTGTTTATTTCAAGAAAGCACGAATAAATTTGCTTTAAATCACTTAATATAATTTGCCACACTAACATATGACGGAAAAGCATTTTTTCTCAACAGATGCAGAAAAGGTTTTCAGTGTAAGTCAAAGCCCATGGGTGGCAAACTTTTTTTTCCTGTTTTTTTTTTTTTTTTAAATAGGCATGTGTATGCAAGTTGGCATAAATAGCGTCCTGTCATAAAGCTGTCTTAGGCGCCTGAACTGCCCTCGCCTGAATGGAGTACTCCACCTCCGCACGCCCCCTCGGTCAGGCAATGCCCTACACGCTCCATTCCGTGCTCGGAACAATCGCCCCCCAGCAGGCACTATCCACTGGCCTTCTTTTTGGAGCAATCAGGGGCTTGGAGACTGAGGTACCGCCAAGAAATCTTGAGAAGGCTTTGTCTTCTGTGTCATAAAACTTAACATGTCAAAAAGAAAACAGCACAAAACCCTGCCCCTTGCCATCCCTCACCCTCATCTCCAACTTCTCTATTACATCCTTTCCATAAATATTTAAATAAGTTCAAATTTGTTCCATCTTTAAAAAAAATATATATCCTCCCCCAAGCTCTATCCCGTTAACACCCTATTGCTTTCTTGTCCTCTGTGGCACATTTTCCAGAAAGGGCCATCTTTCTTTCTTCCTCTTCTCACTCAGCAAAGCACTCTGGTCTAGCTCCCATCCCCAGCAATCTTTGAGTCTATGGTTCCCATCAATGATGAACCGAACCAACTGCTGTGCAGCCCTTCATTTAAACTCATCCCAAAGCACGTGGCATCACAGCTCTATAAAAACGCTCTTCTCCCTAGTCCCATGGCCTGGTTCTCCTTCCAGTTTCTTTCTGTCTCTTCAACCTCCTTTTAGCTTCTCCTCTATCCAAATCTGTCAGTGCCGCAGGCCCCTGGGGTTTCTCCTAGACTCTCTTCTCTTTCCCTCTCTCCCCTAGACTACATCATCCATGCTATACCTTCATTGACCACCCTTTTGCTGATTAAGACCAAAATCTGCATCTGCATCCCAGCTCCTTCCTCGGGGTTGAAGACTCCGTCTGTCCAGTGACCTGTCCACACTTGGACTGGGTTCTCTGATGAGCCCTCAATTCCTTGGGACCACTGGGCTGGCTGTCCTTCAGGAAACGGCGCCATCATCCGATAGCCTTGGGGTGGCATGTCCCATCATTCACCCCATCCTGTTGATTTTACTTCCTAGATGTCTCTCAAATCTATTTTTTGCCCCATCTTCATTAGTTTTAAGCCACTATAATCTCTTCATCCTCACCAGTCTATTCCATATCCATTCTTGTTCTTCTCAAGCTCATTCTCTAAGTTTAAAAGAGTGGGGTTTTTTTGTTTTTTTAAGATTTTATTTATTTGAAAGAAAGCAAGAGAGACCATGAGCTGGGGGAGAGGCAGAGGGAGAGGGAGAAGCAGACTCCCCGCTGAGCAGGGAGCCTGATGTGGGGCTTGATCCCAGGACTCTGGAATCATGACCTGAGCTGAAGGCAGAAAGGCAGACACTTAACCCATTGAGCCACCCAGATGCCCCAAAAGAGTGGTCTTTTAATAATGCAAATCTATGTTGCTCTGCTGCTTGAAATCCTTCAACGACTTCCTCATGCTCTTGGAACGACATCCATCATCGTGAGCTTGGCCTCCGAGGCCTGCCTGTTTTGTTTGTCCGTTTCTGACTGCTTGGTCAGTCTCATCACCGACCTTCTCCCGGTTTCTCGCACATGTTCTTCTTACCTTAACAGCATATGCTCCTTCCTCTGCCTAGAATGTTCTCTGCCTTTTCCCCCAGCGGTTGCAGCTCAGCGTCCAGGGCGTGGTCTAAGGCGACCTCCTCTGTTCCCTCACATTTGTTCAAGTCCCCATGTCACGGGCACTCAAAATGTTCTTCACTTCTTCCTAACACCATTATAATGTGTGTAGTTTTTTATCTGTTTACTTTTCCTGCTAGACGGGAAGTTCCATTATCTGTTCTGTTCAGTCGTAGATGATATTTGTCTTTCCTCATGGTGACCCTGCACCTGCACTTCTTTCTGTGTCGGAACCATCAATCACTTTATAAATCTTAGTGGAAGAGGGAAGGAGCACAAAAGACCATCCCCAGCTCTGCTCACTTTCCCAGCCCCTGCTGTAGGTAGGACACAGACAATCCTCCCGTCAACACATCCTTTTTTTTTTTTTTTTAAAGATTTTATTTATTTATTTGAGAGAGAGAATGAGAGAGAGAGAGAGAGAGAGAGCATGAGAAGGGGGAGGGTCAGAGGGAGAAGCAGACTCCCTGCCGAGCAGGGAGCCTGATGCGGGACTCGATCCCGGGACTCCAGGATCATGACCTAAGCCGAAGGCAGTCGCTTAACCAACTGAGCCACCCAGGCGCCCGCCCCGTCAACACATCCTTAAAGGATGTGGGCTCAGGAACTGGTAACAGAGAAGAAAACGGGAAATTCACTTCTCTCTTTCAGGCGGAAGCAGTGGTGTGGTGGCCCCTGGGACAGAAGCAGCTTTTGGTGGTGGCAGCAGCAGTAGCTGCCCAATGAGGTCCTGGGAATAAATGAAAAAACACTGCCCTTTGTGTTCAGCAGTTGCTCTCGATTCTGTGGGGTAGCTCTCCGGTCCTCTCAATGATTCTGTCACTTGTCATCAACTTTTTAATAGACACTATGGCACCAGAGTGAGACTATACCAGAATCTACTAGTCAGAGTTGACTAATACAACAACTATAAATTTGGTGTCCCAGAGGAGTCCCTGGCACCGAGCACGTACACAATGAACACTCGCTGGCTTAAAGAATGCATGAACCAAAAGGGTCCTATGTGCCCTTGTGGACTGAGGATCCCTTATTCTTACACAGAATAATTTTTAAAACTCCCATCCTCCTTACCTTTAAATGGCAAAAATCACAAATATTAAACCAGTTTGGAAAATACTGCATTGGTTGATACTGAAAATCCCTTAAGGATTGTACCCACTGCATTACCATATGATTTCTCTCCCCACTAGAAAAAGGTCACATCCACCAAAGAATTGAGTTGGACCAGCAACCAAGGAGCGTGTATTGTGTGAGGGACAGTTCACTTGGAGGTAAGTGTCACCTAGCTATAGACTAAAACCCAAAGGGATTCAGGAGCTTTTCTATGAGAAAGAATGCAGGGCAGAGACCTGGTTCATTTACTGAACCTAGATTTTCTCTTTTGTAAAACCCCAAAAAACTACCACCTCAAATGGATTGTTATGAGATTTAAACTGCAGAATGTTAAGATCTCCAAAATCCATGTCTGGCCCATGCTTAATGCTCCCTGGATGTTTCCGCATTTTCTCCCTCCCTCCCTTGCTCCTCTCTCCTCACCCAAAACAGTGATCTGTTTATTAAATCATACGGCAAGTGTGGCAATGTTTAAAAAACCAGTGATACTGACAGTTTGTCATACTGTTCTCACCCTGGATTACATCCCCCCAAACATGGATTCTTTGGCAGGAACATGGTAGCGTTTCTAAAAGCACAGATGATATGAAGATTAACTTTCAGAAATGGTTAAAATGTGTATGAATTTCCTTTTTCAGATTTATTCATGATGCCGAATCTAGTGATGCCCAAATGGATAGCTTGAAGCTCAAAAATCTGCCTCTACCCAAGGATCGTTAGTGTTGCCAAACGTAACAAAATGCGCCACACGGCCGACACAGCCCAGTGCTTGATCCCATTCTGTTTATTTCCCCCATCTACTGGTAAAACCGTTGACAAGCATTTTCAAGAATATTAATGATTACATAACGTTTGGTGAGAAGCTGTGATTTTTCAGGATATAAATTGATATTGCAGATTACTTTGAGAAAACCAAGACACCCCAGATGCTTGATTTAAAAAGAGACTGGGGCCCTGGAAAGTGCTTTTGTTTCAAATTGGCATCCTGTCATTTATTAATGGTGGGATGCAGGCTAATTATTGAACACCTCTGAGCCTTGGTTCCTTCGGCAATAAAATTACCTATAGACTCTATTAACTGACAGCCACCACAATGCTCGGCAACAAAAAGAAAATCCCCAACAGATGCAGTTTTTCTCAACAGTCGGTGGAGATAAGTTGTAGGAAACTTGCCCCACCTTTCTCTGTAGGCTGAATTTTAGTCCAGACACCTCCCACATACAGTCATCTCATTGCAAGACATCTAATTCAATCCCACCCCATAAACAAGGTTACATGGTGAAAATGAATCCATCCCATGTTTAATGTCATGCTAGCCAACCCTGCAGTATTCTCTAACCCCATTATTAAAACAAATGGCCACACAGAGCTGCTTTTGCATGTGACAATTCTAATACAAAACTCACAGGGCACCCACTCAGCTCGGGCGAAGAGAAGATTCTGGGTTTAGCCAGAATCTTAAGTAATCAATCAATTTGACTTGTTACTTAGGGAGATTTCAGGTGTCTGCGAGCTCTATTCTTTTCCTTAAGTGTTTCTTTTTTTTTTTTTAAGATTTTATTTAATTGACATAGACAGAGCAAGAGAGGGAACACAAGCAGGGGGAGTGGGAGAGGGAGAAGCAGGCTTCCCGCGGAGCAGGGAGCCCGATGTGGGGCTTGATCCCAATCATGACCTGAGCCGAAGGCAGATGCTTAACGACCGAGCCACCCAGGCGCCCCTCCTTAAGTGTTTCTTAAACATTTTCCTCTTCTGTCTCAAAAATAAAACTTCAAAAATCTGGTGCCATGGTATGCAACTTTTTTTGAGTTCAATCCTTCCTGATTCCTGGGTTATTTCAAAATACTCTATCTTGCTATTCCACTTCAGGTAAATTAAATAAAACTAGCCCAAAACTAGATTGGTTTTTCATGGGTTTTTGTTTTTGTTTTTGTTTGGTGTCAAAAATAAAATTCAGGAGCACCTGAGTGGCTCAGTCGTTAAGCGTCTGCCTTCAGCTCAGGTCATGATCCCAGGGTCCTGGGATCGAGCCCCACGTTGGGCTCCCTGCTCAGCGGGGAGCCTGCTTCTCCCTCTCCCACTCCCCCTGCTTGTGTTCCCTCTCTCGCTGTGTCTCTGTCAAAATAAATAAATAAAATCTTTAAAAAAATAAAATAAAATAAAATTCAGTCATTTTCAATATTTTTAGCGTGCATCATGACAAGCATTGTGTCAGTTCTGGGATGGTGGGAAACAAACAAGATATGGCGCTTGCCTAGAGAACCTCACAGCCTATCAGGTAAACAGACAAGTGGAAAAGAATCATAATTCAGGGCAAATGGGGGTAAATGCCAGATATTCTGGGGGATTACTGGAGAGGCACCTAACCCAGCTGGGTGTGGGTGTGTGTGTGATGGTTGTCAAGAGGGCTTCCCAGAGGAACTGAACTGTGAGCTGAGCCATGAAAAATGGAGGATGAGGGGTGGGGGAAGAGAGATCCCCCACAGAGGAAAGAGCACATAAAAAGGCGACAGGCTAGCAGAGCACAAAGGGATGTTCACAATTTGGGGAGGCGGTGGTGGGCAACGGGGGGGGGGGCGGTAAGGCTGGAGATGAGCAGGGCCTGAAGAGGAGGGGCCTGGCAGCAAACTTTAGGAACTTTATCCTCAGGACAATGGGAAAGCATTTAATGGTTTCAAGTGACAGTGATATGATCAGATTTTAATTTTATTTTACTTCCCACACAAGTGGGAGGGGCAAGGAGTGGGAGAGAAAATCCCAAGCAGACTCCCCGATGAGTGCAGACCCTGGACCTGGCGCTCGATCCCACGACCCTGAGATCATGACGGGAACCAAAACCAAAAGTCAGACGCTCAACCATCTGCGCCACCCAGGCAGGCGCCCCTTGATTTGAATTTTGGAACAGTTACTGTGGCTGCTTGCAAGTACAGAGCCAGAGGGACCAGCTGGGAAGCTCTTGCAGTGACCAAGAAAGGCTGGGGGCGGGGGCCCGGATGAAGGCAGCGGAAGGGGGAAGCAGCAGCTGCAGCAGAGAGATTTTGAAGCAGTTAACAGGCATGGCGACTAGATGTGTGGGTGGAAGACTGGCAAGTTTCTGGTTTGGGCAACCAAGGGGACACTTATGCTCTTCACAAACGACACAGTAAGACGGGTACATGGAAGGAAAGAGGAAGAGAGATGGGGAAGACAGGATGGGGAAGACAAGTCAGGAGGTGCTAAGTTTGAAACGGCCGTATCTAACAGGTAGCTGGACAGAAGGATCTGGAGCCCAGCACACACCTGGCTTGATTATAGCTGTGGGCACCACTCGCATTCACCTGTGGGTCAGTGACACACATCCCTGGCTCTGCATCAGAATCACTTTGGAAACGCTTAAAAAAAAAACAAAGCACAAAAAACCCGCCATTTGTTTCTCTATTAAATATATCCACAATTTTTCCGTAATCATGCTGGGAGTGGGAGTGGAGGACAGGACATTGTTTAGGTGGAGTGCAGGTAAAATTCACTGAGGTTGGGGAAATAAAGCTTTGAGTTTTTGTTTCGTGAGCATTTCAAAACATGATACAAACTGTAGAGGAGGTAGGTGTATCTTTACTAGGTGGCAACCAAATAATTTTAATATGATTTGTACTCCTTCCCTCACCCCAAGTTTCCAACCCCATTCCACTTTAGCAAACTTCAAATTTGCATTTCAAAGAACTGATCAGCAGCTTAACCACCCATTAGAACTTACTCAAAACCCCTTGAAACACACCCAAATGCTCTTTTCAGTTATTTATAAAACTTGCTATTGTCTATTAACTTCTGATGAGCTGTCTTCTCAGCTGCAGGAAAAAAAAAAAACCTTTGTCAAAACTTTTCCCTTTGATTTGAATTCATAAACTGGCTAATTTCATGACCTTTATATTTGTATTTCTACCATTCCAAAATAAGAAATAATAATAAATGAAGCAGAGGACATGATCTTCTTTGCAAACTGTTCTCCATATTCTAAACAAAGATTTCACTAAATTTTATAATTAGTCTACAAAAGTGGTTAATACTTTGAACTTCTACCCGTCATGGAGCAGAAGAGGTACAATAAATCATCCCAGGGCTAAAACACATAAAAGTTAAAATGTCATGAATAGGCCCTACTAGTTTATTGAAGATTAATCATTTGTGACTTGGAATGTTAGCTCACCTAAATCTAGAATTTATAGCTTTTACCCTGAATTCTGGTTATCTTGGTCTGTTTACCAAGAGGCATAAAGGAGACATTTAGAATAAACAAACACATTTTTGTTCCACTACCAGATATAAAGTATTATTTCTAGGATTCCATCATGTCTATACCTAATTTAGCCATTCTCAATCCTGCTTTTTAGACTGAACTGTAATTTACTAATAGCAATGACAGAATTAAAAGGTCCCAAGACATTATTTAGTCCAATCTAAGGCAGCTGAAGCTCAAAAGTATCAAGTCGACTAGGCTGAAAAGTGGGAGCCCAGTCTGGGTCAACTGGACTGATGCTTTTGGTTATACTGGCAGGAGCAATTATAAGGCTTCAAGAATCTTAGCTCTAGTTCCAGTCTCCTTTCGGATCGGGAGATATTGATGGAGAACAATCCCATCTTCCTCCCACATCTACACCATCTTGGTCTTCAAAGACCTAGTCTTAGTCTTTATGGAGAGAACAGTCTATCAGACTTGGATTTCCTCAACTTCTCACTCCTTCGCTCCTAACAGACCTCTCTTGACCCTTGCTCGCCTACCTCTCCACTTCCTCTCATGAATGTTTATGTTTGTGTAATGGCTCCCAAAGTCCTTCTCCCTCTTTCCAAGGTCAATCTCCCCTCTGAGTCCTTAACATATCCCTCCTACTCCTTTCAGGGTCTTAGTCCAGTATTTTTCTGCTCCCTTGTGTCTTTAACATTTCCCTTTGTGCTCTTTTAGACCTACTCCTATCCCTGTATCTGACTTAAGTAAACAATCCTACCACCCTGTCTCCTCTGAGAAACCTCCCCTTCCTTTTCATCTCCAGATTAACTGAGAAAAAAAACAGCACTTTCTTACTTGCTAGTCTTTCACTGACCCAATACAAATCTTACCTGACCCCTCTTTAGCTCCTACAGAAAATGCTCTTGGCAAGCACCAGTGGTGATTCAACAACCAAAATCAAAAGGTTCTCTTCAATTCACCTCCTTAACCACTAAGTCTGACAGGATTGGCCACCTCCTCCCCTCGTAGGGGGGGTGCTTCTCTTACTATACTGTTTACATCACTCACCTTTTTGAGCTTCTCCTCTGCTCAGTCTTCAAATGTCGGACTTCACTGCTTTCTCCTTTCCTCCTGGTCAAATCTTCAAATAGTATATAATACACATGCATGTCTGTCTCTGTGTATTTCTTTTCCATTCCAGACTTTTCTCCTGAGTTCAAGTGCTCTATAGGAAGGGTCTACTTGTTAGGTTCCAACCAAGTTCAGAGTATTCAAAACTGAAGTCATCTGTTTTTCCCCCACCATTCCATTTCTCCTCCTGTCCTTCCTTTCTGTTAATGGCATCAATAGAAACTCAGAGCAAAAAAAAAAAAAAAAAGTGGGGGCAGGACAGACACACATGCCTCTTCTTCTCTAAATCATCTTCTCACCACTGACTTTGGTTTTCCCTCAGATCTTCATATCCACCCTGGCCCACCTGTCCCAGCCCTGGGGTTATCCCTTGGGCAGGCCTTTACCTACAGAATCAGCTGATCTTCTTCTTTCTCCCCTTTCAGGACCATCCACAACTTCAATCTTGAGTCATTTCCCTGCATGTAACCCCTCAAAGGCATCCCACTAACTGTATAAATAAGGTTAACTCCCAGAAGAGCATATAAATCTCAACTTGGTTCAACACTAAACTATACTTTCAATTTCCTCTCTACCCATCCTGTTTTCCAGCCACAATGACCTTCCAGTTCTTCCTAGAATATATTTTCCACATGTCAGTTTCTGCCATTCCTTTACAGGCACACTCATGATTCCCTTTTGTGCTTGTTGAACACTTACTCAATACATCACCTCTTCTGTAAAAAATACCCTGATGCCATCTAGCAGAAGAGAAGTTCTGAATGCTCTGGCCCCATCATACTTCATACACACTTCTCCGATAAATAGTATTTTGTGGTGACGGTCTCCCCACGAGGGAACTCAGGTCAGGAATAGCATTCGTTCCCATGCACTTGGCACACTGTAGGCCCTGGAGTATTTGAGGAACTTAGTGATGGAAAACTTCTGTGTAGACAGGTGAGGCTTCATCTCTAAACTCCCACGCCACGCACATAACATAAAATGATATGCTGACAGAAGAAGTTTTGTGAGAGCTTTAATGGCACAAAATGTTTATAGCTACAAGTTATACATGTCTTGTAAACTGTATATAATGATACAAAGTGCTAACTAAATAGATGAAGAATGCATAATCACTTTGGCTCAGTTAATTCCAATAATTTCAACAACTGGTTCACTTAAAAATTCATCCGACTGGCTAAGTCTTCAATTTTCACTTTTTAGAGTAGTAAATATTTTTACTGCAAAGTAACTTGTTGCACTTTTCAATGTGCAAGTTTGTGCAGTTTTGCTCATGATTCTATTTACAAGTATTTTTAGCCAGTTTTCATCAATCAAGAAAAATGAAGCCTGCCTTTTCGTCCCCAAATTGTAAACAGGTATAAAGCTTTTTAAACATTAATCTTAAAATGTCAACTGTTAATTGTCGAAGTCTCCCTTCCAATCATGCAATTGGTTTCTGTTCAACACAAATCTGGGTAGGAGCATAAACATGTATTCCATATGTTAAGGCTACCAATAAATACTGCATGATTTCATCTTAGGAGAAGTTTTACTGTGATCATGTATTCATGTTTTAGGTAATAGTCCAAAATTTCACAGATATTTTAAGAAAAAGGACAGAACTAAATTTATTTCCAATGTTGAAAAAAATCATAAATATACCCAAGTTCAACCACACTACTGACAGAATTGCTACTGAGTTTCAAAAGAGGGCAATGTGTTACCTGTAAAAAAGCTGCTCTTATTTTAAGGTTGATTTTACTTTCCCCTGCCAGGATATCAATTGTAATGCGAGTTGCATATTGTAGCAGTTTAACAGTTTAGTGCTTTCAACTTTATCAGCCTTTCCAATTTTACTCAGGCTTTTCAAAATCAGCGGGCCATCAGATTCACTTTCTTTCCAAAGAAATCCAAATATGAACACTTGAAATAAACAGGTTACAGAAGGCAAATCAAGTGTTACCAGGTTTGAGAATAAGATAGAAACAAAGTATAACAAAAAGATACCCAAAATTATTTAGGCATCAAGTGCTAGAAAGAAAATAATTCAGAAAACTATTTTGGATATATCATCTTTCTTAAAGATAACCAGCTATATTCCTGAAAAAAGATAGTCAGAAATTAACTTTTTTTGTTTAATCTGTAGGTTACTTTCCATTATAACATGTCCATTTTACAAAACTTGATGTGAAAGACAAAAGAGTTTCTGCAAACTGGCAAATCTGGCTGCCAGTGTTCTTATCCAAGGCAAACCTGATGCACTTTATTTAATGAATAGATGGCCAGTTTTAAAATTAACAATGAGAAGTTCTCTAAATAGTCAATAGTAATGTCTATATCATAAACAGTAATTATTTATATATAAAACATTAATAGTATCCCCTTCAGAGTCATGCTAGGTGTTCCAAAATCCAATAAATCTACTTGGAGTAACTGGTAATCCTGCTGCTTTCTAACAGTTTGGTCCTAAAGCTTCACATTTTAGAAACGAACAAACAAAACAAAAACAGTCTATCACTGAAGGAAGCTGCTGAGCGCTCGGGAACCGCAGGAGTCGAGCACGACTGAAAAGATGGCCCCAGGAGAACATGACCACTGCCCGCACAGTCTCGGGCACCACTTTGGGAGGCTTGTGCAGGTAAACATTAAAAAGGGAGAGATCCAAAGAAAAAAAATGGCATCTTTTCAGAACTTTGTCAACTGTTCCCACAACCCAAGTCTGGTTTTCAAAGTTGCACAAGTGCTTGGAATCACTCTGAAATAATTATCTTCAGAGTTTAAAGGCTTCAGAGTATAAGGGGCGCTTCCTAAAACAAGAAGCCTGTATTTATACCACAAATTGGAACTCATTCCAAAGCCCCTTCTGAGAAAAGAATTAAAAACAAAAAAACAAAACCCAAACTTAAAGTCATGAAAAATTCACATGCAGCTAAAGCTAATAAACGTAAAAACACTAAACACACATAAATCCCCAAAGCAATTTCATGTATTTCTAGGCCTGAGACGTTCCTTAGGAGAAATAAAGATTCTACATCATAGAAAAGACAGCATCACAACATACTAGTATTAAAATCTGCTGATGTAGTTTAGTTCTTATTCTACTTCATACCCATCACTTACGTAGCCGGCCTCCTATAAATTAAAAGGCGCCATTAGGAGGCTGTTTAGACAAAATGTGGCTCCAAAGCTTGTTTAAAATAATCTTTTATTGCCCAGGATATTTTTTTTCTTGTGTCTTGTTTTTTTTTGCTTGTTTTCTTTTTAAATAACTATAAATTCAAGCTTAGGGGAAGTTTGCTTTGCCTTGAAAAAAAACAAAACAAAACAAAACAAAAAGCTGTTCTATCATTTGCTAACCTGATCTCATTTGAAGAGAGAGATGGTAGTTATCTTGCAAGACTAAAATTTATACCATGAATGATGCAGGTCTAAGTCTGGTGGCACTAAAAGGAGACGAGAGCATTGTTGACAAAATTATAATCTGCTGGTGGCATTTGCGGAAAAGAAGCCCTTGCAAATTTCTAAATAACAGTAAACTCTGTCAGGAAATTCTAAAGTGTCTTACAGGCCAAAAAGGGAATGAGGTTAGTAAAATGCCTCAACAGAGTTTGAATAAAATACTGGGTTTGAGAGTTACTGGAACTTGGATATGTAAAAATAGGGTGGTAGGCTGGGTCATGCTTACAATGGTCTCAAGTTCAAATAAACTACTGTGACAATACACCACTTCACAGGTCACGCGCTTCTCCGCTTCTCCGGGGCTGTTCTTCCCTTCAGTAGGTGCTGGCAGAAGGTGTGCTCAGTCGCTTCCCAATATAGATGCTGAAAGGAAACAGAGTACATCGGGTCTCATCCGTGTCAACGGCTGCACACCCACTGGCCACGGGCCAAACTGCACCCGACAACTCCATGTTGTAGAAGACTCTGAAGGTGGATGTGCACAGCTAACACACTGAAATCACTGCTGACTTACTTAAAACTAGTCACCAGCCAGCCAAACTGGTTTTAGGTAATTATGTTTACTCATTAGGCAGGACTGGACAGCACAGGGGCAGTGATCACACGAAGTAAAATCAGAGAGAAGAGATCCCTCCAAAGAACAAAGCACAGCCAACTTCCTTTGACATGTTCCCTTAGAGTAGGCAGAAAGTTCTACTAATATTTCACGCACAAAATACAGTAACATGCCAAATTACAAAGCTGCCAGGGCTTTATAGTGGGCTCTTAACTCTTCAGGATTAAGGCCTAACATTACTTTTCCGTGCCAAGCAAGTATTTTACCATTAAATAACGTAAGCAGAAGGGCAATTAAGGAAAACAGGAAGCTAGTCCCACCCCGCCGTGTAATAAAACCAACTTTCTCAAATCCTATTTTCCCCACACACATCTATAACAATAGTTACACTTACACCAGCAAGCGAGACAATCTGAAGACTCATGAAAGGAAAAGCTATTGGAAGGTATAAAAACCAAGTCCTTGAGGGCAAATGAACTACTGTGCAGTCAATACTGGAGGGGAATTTAAACTCCTCCCCTGCCTGCCCTCACACCAACCCCATTCAAAACCCACACACTCCCTTCCTCCACAAACCCCTTCCATCCATTCTGCTGTTTGTGATCGCAGCCTTCGCCATCACAAAAACAGATCAAGCACCCAGAAAGACAAAAGAAGTCTATGGAAAAAGTCGTGTGTATGGTTCCATGTTTATGACTGTAAGTAAATCTCTTACCCATATGCTGAGCTCCTTACAGGGGAGATAAGGGGTCACATAGCTTTTATATATTATATAGAGAAAATGATTCTTTGCACATGCTTAAAGAGAATAACAGATAGGTCTTAAAAAAAAAAAAACTAGTGTTTAACTCTTAAAATCTTTCAAAAATGGATTTCCTCAATTGTTCCATCAAGACAAAAAAAAAAAAGAATTTAAAAGACATTCCTGAAAAATTCATCAGTTATAGGTAAATATAAGGCCAACTTTAGAAGAATAAATGAAAATGCTACAAAGAAAAAAAAACAGGATCCTGAACCAACCTACCAGTTTCACTCAAGGCCTATTCAATAAAATGGTGTATTTTCCCATCTGGGGAAAAAAAAAATGTTCACATCAACCCCAAATTTAAACACTTACAGGTTAGTTTACTTTAAAACTTAGCTAATCTTGATGAATCACTAAATTCTATCCCTGAAACTAATAATACACTGTATGCTAACTAAATTGAACTTAAATTAAAAATAAATAAATAATAAAAACTTTGCTAATCTTGAGTAATTCATAAACAAGAACAAAATGCAAAAGGAAAGATTAAGCATAGAAGAGCCCACTTAAAGATGACCACTGAGAGGATTAACATGAACAACTTATTTTCAAATAAGAAAAATAAAACTCCACTACTAAAAATGCTTGCCAGTGTACCAACACTGTATCAGCTTCAATAATTCTTTTAAGCTCTCCCTATTTGCACTGAAACATTAAAAGCAAAACAAATACGAACTGTTTCACACCTATTTCTTACGTCTGGAAATACAACAGGGGATGAAATGAAGGGAAAACCCATTAGGAGTCCACCAGTACTTACCCTAGGCCCAAAGCCAAAACATGAGAGAGGAAGAGAGACGGAATGAACACCTTAAGGAATTCTGCGGAGAAAATACCCCCTTTCTTCATGGCCCCACTTTTCCTCATACTTAAAGAGACGGAGCGTTTGGGGTGTCTGAAGTGAAACTCCCTGAGGGAAGAAAGGCAGAGGCAGGGGTCAGAAACGCACTTGCTGAGAACATCCTGGGAGAGAGCAGGTCCGCTGCCCATGAGCAGGAGCGGCGTCTGCCATGTCCCCTAAGAAGACACGTGCAAGGACTTACTTAGGTGGAATGTTTTCAGGTCTACTGGACCAGTCGGACACCCAGTCGACGCTTTTCTTTGAAGCATCGACTTCTTTCTCTCCTTCTGGAACTTCTTCTTCTGACTGTGAAGAAGAATTACAACTTTAAAAAAGAAAAAAAGGAAGCCCAATTGTTCCTACTACAAAAGACAAATCTAGACAGAAAATATGTGAAAACTCTTAAGGTTGTGTCCATCAGCAATTTTTACGTAAGAAACATGCCAGTTTTCTAAAAAGGCTGACCCAATGATCTGAGATCAGGGCATTTAATATCTTAAAAAGAACCTGACCGGGCCTCACTGTTGTTCTATCTAAGCGTAGGATGTGAACCTGAAAAAAGTACACTTCAGGCTGTAATGCTCACTAAAATGTGGAGAGGATTAATAACTGTTGCATCTGGGTGATACTTATACCAAGGCCCACTGCAACATTCTCTTTACTTCTGTTCACACTTAAAATTTTTCATTATTAAAAATAAAAAAAAACTCCAGAAGTATATGCTAACCAATATAAAGTGATGAGAAAACAAGTGGGAGATGTGATGAGGAAATAATAACAGTATTTATTAATCACTTATCAAGAGACAAGCATCATTCTAAGCATGTTACATGCATTAATAATTTTTACCTGGCAACAACCCCATAAAAACAGGAATTATCAATATTCCATTTTACAGATGAGGAAATGAAGACATAAATTCAGTAAGTGCCTGAGGTTCTGTAAGTAGTAAGAGACAGGGCCAGTATTTAAACTGGGTAAACTGTCTCTCGAGTCCCCAACTCCTAAGCACTAGGTTTTACTTCCTGGAAGGAGATTCCATCTTTTTTGACAAATCACTATCTAAACATTTCCCAAGGTTTACTCAAAACTACTTAAGCCAAAAGTTTTTTGGAATCATTTATTTTATACTGACTTAGAATTTGACATTTTTTGCATCAGGTAAATGAAAACGAAGTCCTTTTTCTTACTAATGATAACCTACAGTTTCAGGCCAAGAACAAGCAAAATTCCCAATAGCTTCCCTTTCACGAGAACCCACAGGAATGAGATAGTCCTAAAAATGACAGCAATATTCACTTGGCTTTAAGGAATGTGATGCTAGGACCTCAAACCCAAGAGTCTCAAAGCAAAGAACTGTTTTGATTTGTTACTTTGTTTGAACAGTATTCACTCTTTGACCAAAGCTTTCATTCTTTTCGGTAGATAGCTATGAAATGCAGAGCTTGATATATATCACGTGTTTCTTTTTGACAGGCTAGTTCTCTATGAACTAAGTGCCCCAGGAAAGTAATTCAGAGAGTAAAAGGGGCTACCCTATCTCTAGAGACTAACAAACTGAAAGTAAAATCCCTGTGGATTTTTGCTACTCTGGTAGTATCATTCTTACTTAGTTCTGCTGGACTTGGCAAATTCCACTGAATGACACAATGTAGCCTTTAGGATTAAGCTTTTTCCATTGGGTATTGAGATTACTCAGAATCATGAGTTGGCTCTTTGTGGAATAAATCTGAAAACATCTTAAATCAAAAAAAGTAAGTTGTTACAATTTACTTATAGACCAGTTTGTGTACACACAGTATCTGACGATACCCAACACATTTCACGTCACTTCTGCTTACAGCTTCCAATTCTGATCTCATGTGCCTCTCCTTAAAACTGCTCAAAGACTGAGGTTTAAATTTGTGAACAAGGTAATATTTTCTACTTTCAAAGAGAATTAAAATGTAGTAAAATTTTATGGCTTAATTTACTTTAAAATGATGTCATTTTCTCTCAGTTGAGTGAAGCAAAGTTATCTTTGGACTACTAGTAAAAACAAATTCCCCAAATAAGTTTATAATGCTTACCTTAAGAACCAGAAATCCTATGCTATCCTCATTTACTACTGCTGTGTGCTTCCCTTTATTAATCTTAAATTTGCCAGTTTCAGGTTTTAAATTACCTTCCAATCCTTGGAAAAATGCACTTAATCTAATTAAATAAGATTCATGCTTTTACCTCAATCAAAAACCTTCTCTGATTATTTTAGCTTGTCCTCATGGGCAAGTCCTTTACCTTCAAAGCACTTACATTTTCCCTCCCTGGCCCATGTCAAGTTCTCTAGTTCTCTACGTGTGGCTATTGAACCGCACAGAATGGGGTCCATAAACCCCAGTTTTAAAAGAGGGGAAAGGGAGGGCATTTTCGGTGTGCATCAGTGATACAGGGATACCCAACACTGTGCTGGCCCCCCTCAGTCCCAGAAACACACTGCAAAAATGACTTCAGGAGACTTCCACAGTCTATTTGCTGCCATAAAACGGAGACTCTTGAGGACTACGGTCATAAAAGTGTAGTCTAAATGATCCTTTTCCTAAATGCACTCACCGGGCACGTCTTAGTTCATCCTCACAACCTTGTGAGCTCTCCGGAAATCAATCCCGTGCATGGACTTATTTTAGTAGAAGGCACAGGGGCTGCAGGCTCAGACAGCCCTGGTTTCAATCCTGGCTCTATCACCCACTGGCTTTGTGATCTTAGATTAGTAATTTAATGAAGACAAAGCCCCACTTCTCCCATTTGTTCTCAGGGCTAATATCACCTCTTTCACTAGACTGAGAACATTGAAAGTGGGAAAAATCTTTTTTAAAAATAAATTTAGCACCCAGAATATTTTAATATATATTAGTGTCTTTCCTTCCTCCTCCTAGAAAAGGCTGAAAACATTCTATATTCTTCATATAGGCACATATAAAAATGTTTGATAAGAGCAAGTCCCATAACATAGTCCTATGGTAAATGCTTCTATTTGCTAATCCTAAACTCACTTCTCGTTCATGAAAAAAATCCACCCTCCCAAAACCTAGTTATTAATTTTTAAATGATCATTTCCGCAATTTTAAAAAAGCAATGTAATAGGCTTTTTGAAAGTTTAAATAAATCATACCTACTGATTTCTCTTTTATTAAAAGTCTTACTCTAAAAGAACATATTTTTCTTAAGGGATTTAAAACTGCTTTTCCAAAGATGTAATGATGTTTAAATGGACTGCTCTGATTGTTAATGTGGCTTACCCAACAACGTTGACGATAACTAATGTTCCTTTAGGTACTAGTTTCTGAATTGGGACCACAGTAGCAATACTACCATAATCTGACACAGAAGCCAAAAATGTTACATTTTCTCTCCTGAATTTCACAAATTCCTCTGGAACTCTAGGATGAACTCAGCTCTACGATTGCATTTAAATTCAATTATCAGTTAAGGCTAATTGTACACTGCCACTCCATGAATCGAGACAGCACTTATCAGAGTGTTCTATTACGTTGTTAGATAGATTATTAGGAGGGAAAAGTATGTGTGGAGGGGAAGGGAGGTCTAAGATCAAATAAGCTTGGGAAACACTTGGTTTAAACAAACAGATTCTTCTACTGCAGGAATTGTCAGAGCCTTTAATGTGCCACTATGTGCTGTGACTACTGGGGGTGGGGCGGGGGGGGGGGGGGAGAGAGCCCAGAGACTGTATTATTTCCACTTAACTTGACTTCAGAACTATCTTATGGAGCTTCCCATTGAGCAAATGTTCCTCGAAACACATTCTGTAAAATGCTAATCTAGATTTTCAAATTGTCAATATGAATTGAGGACATCTTCCTCAGAAAAGACTATAGCAAAGAATTAATTTCATTTCTCTTCCTTGGGATTCCTTAGTACACTTTTGTCATGGAAACTACATATTTTCTTCTTCATTAGTTATAGCTTATGCACATGGCAAAACCAACATACATTAGCTAGCAATTCAACAACTGCAGTTAGAACATCTCAGTACATGAGAGCCTTCTTTATAATATAAAGCTCATAAAATAAATTTATATCCAATCTGTAGATTTTCTAGGTTTTAGAGAACAGCACAAACAGAATATGGAAAAAGCAGGGAGAAACTGTGAAGCCTTCTGAAACAGAAAGTATACTGGGTGGACCCAACATATCATGCACAATATTTCTAGTGCAAAAGGCGAATAGGACATTATACGGGGAGAACCCCATAAAGCAAAGTTTCTGTCCGAATGCATTTAAACATTCCTTCCACAAATACTCTGCTAGCCCATGAACACGGGAGAAAAAGACAATGGTTCTGGTCCTCACAAATTTGCACTCTAGCACTTTTAGACGAGTTGACACATCAATACAGTCAAGGGCCAGCTATGAGCATTTTAAAGCGTTAATAACAATTACTTACTTACTGTAAATTTCAGAATATTAATCGTTGTATGCTTTCAATACTACAGCCATCTATTTTACTGACAATGTCAACTCCTAGTGAACTACATTTACCTTCTTTAGTTTAAGGAACCCTGCAAAATTTAGATGAATTTTATCTCTAGCTGTTGAAATTCATCTCAAAAGTCACTGCTTTGATGTCAGATGCAGAAAAAGTTTTCACTCCTGGTTCTACAACTTTCCTTTTCATTCATTTTGTGACCTTAAATAAAACCTCTATCTCAGCTTTCTATTTAGAAACTCAAGAAACTAGCCTGGAATACTGGAATGATACATTACAGACAAGAATCTTCCGATTCTGTCAGGGTGAGAGGAACCCAAAGTCTCAGCTGCAAAGGCATATAAAGAGGGCTGTATCATCCTAAGTAAATTCCAAAATCAGAAACTGAAGAACTTATACCAGCTTCCAACTACTTTTTAAAGTCTTCTTATTCTTTAATATATTTTAGCAAAACATATTTAGAGTTTGCATTCCTAATTATTTACCGTACATCAGAAAAACAAGCACACACACACGCACACACCTGAGAGCTATGGTCCCTGCTGGTGTGCATCTCCACATCAAACATAATCTGCCCATCTTCTTGTGGGGAAGGGCTAGAAGAGAAAGAATTTAGCCATTAGTTTTAATTCTCATTTTGTCAAGTAAATTAACCTCCACTGGAAATTAGAAAATTAAGTCACAGCAGTATGGCTCTGAAAAAGCAGCAAATCAAAAAGTATTATCTTGACCCCAAAGAACAAATGAAATTGAGCACTCTTATTCCCAAAATGTTCTGGAATTTTGTGATGGTGATGAATTCCTTTGCAAGGATAAATTTTCTCATTTTTATTCTTTTTCCAATAAAGGTACAAAGATCTTCAAATTCAGAAACTTAATTTCAGGTTCTTTTCCTCAAAGTTCTTTCATCATTAAATAATACATCACCAGTGATTTTCAAAGCGTGAAAGCAGTTTTCAGAGTCTAGTTGGTTCCCAGCCTCCTAAGGAGCTTCTGAAACCGGCCCCCACACAGGAGGGCAAGGAGAGGGAAAGAGGCAGGCCACTCCAGGGTGGTAGGTGGCAGCTTTAAACGGCAAGGGAATTTACAGATGAGGCTTGTCTTGGCGTGACAGTAAGGTGAGCAGATGGCACCGCCTGCCACATCTTAGAAGTTTATACGGAGGTCTTAACTGGGTTTAGTCACGGATACCATTCAAACAGTCTCAACGCCACATTTCTGTCTCAAAGCTGTATTCCTGAGGCAGCTTCTGGGAGCCAGGAAGGCAAGCAGAACGCACATTCCAAGGACAGGGAGGGAATGAAGAGCCTCCAATTGCCCAAGTCCAGCTCCAGGGTCAAACTGCGGTCACGTCTTCTCGAACACCTCCCCCAACACGCTTTCAAAGCGTCTTCAAGGTTAAAGTTGTTTTCATGATACCATTATGATTTGCCTTTTTTATTCTTATTCTGTCATGTCTATCATTCTTATTCTGTGTATTGTGAAATTTTCCAAAGGCTACATGATGTGTTTTATCACTACAAACCGAATGCAAAAGCAAATGAGAATCCAGCTGTTTTCTATTAAGCCAGATAAGAAAGAGATTTGCAAAAATGTAAATCAATGCCACTAGTTCTTACTAATTTTTTTTTGGTTATGAAAAAGTTATTTTTCATTTAAAAAAGTTACTCATACTGAAATGTAATGGGTTTATTATTGTTGAATGAATACGTATTTTTAAATTTCTTTCAATTTCTAATATAGTTAAATATCAATATATGTAACTCCCATCAACAAAAGATCTTTGGGGATCCTAGTAATTTTTAGGAATGTAAAAGAGTATGGAGACCAGAACCACCATTCTACTTATTTCAGAAATTATTTGCTTTGAGATATTTCAAAGTGAATTATATAAGCACATATATGAATACAGAATCTTCAATGAAAAGTACAAAATATATTCCCAGAAACAAAAATTTACAGATAAACTTTTAGACAAAAACACATGATCATGAACTACACTTGATATGATAGATGAAAACAACCTGGTAAGTTCTATTCTTAACTTTATCAATGATTCCTTGCGTAACCACAGCAGGTCACTAGATTTTCCACCACACACCCCACCCCACCAAATCTAAACCGAAGTAGGGATGAAAACGCTCCAGGCTTATCCTGTTCAAAGGAGTAGATGTTATCTGTTAAAGCTACCAAGAGCACGTGTACAGTGTTAACATACAGAGATGCTTTGGAACTAGAAATCTCCGCCTAGAGCACAGGAACCAGGTGGAAGGAGGCACTCTTGTTGTCCTCAGTTTACTGTCATTATGCTCACATAACACTGTTGCGTTCACAGCCAGAGAGATCAAGTTAAGGGTCAGCCTCACAGAGCCAGGAGCAGGTCAAGGCAGCAGAATGATATAGGCAAGAACCCTACAGAAGCACTGCTCTACTTCTACACTCTATCACTGCACCAATCTCACTTAGAAGAATACTAAACGTTTCACTGGTAAACGGTTTACTGCTTCTAACAATATGGAATGCATCAGAGCTTCAATCCTGGCTTATATTAGAATTAGCCAGGGAGCTTTTAAAATATCCTCACATCTCTACCCCGTCCCTGATGACAGAATATGAACCTCTAGGGATGTGGCCTGTGCACTGGTATTTTTAAAAGCTCCCTGGGTGTATCTAGTGTGTAGGTTGAGAACTCCTGCAATAGGGTAAAACGCAATACAAAACACAAAGGGGTTATCTTCTAATAACCACTACAGTGACAAAAATGTATCTCTGGAATAATTTTTAAATTGAAAATATGGTTTACCCTTGAACAATGCAGGGTTTAACCCTGCACAGTTAAAAATCTGTGTATAACTTCTGACTCCCCCCAAACTTAATTACTAATAAACCACTTTTGACAAGAAGCCTTACGGATAGTCAATTTACACATATCTTGTATGTTATAGGTTTTATGTAGTGTATTCCTACAATAAAGTAGGCTAGAGGAAAAAAATGTTAAAGAAACTCGTAAGGAAGAGAAACTACATTTATAGTACTGTACTGGATTTATGGGAAAAAATCCACATGGCTGTGTAGTTCAGACCCATGTTGTTCAAGGGTCACTGTACATATAAATTAGTTCTGGGATGAATATCCAACAGTCCTAAAATGTTTCCACCTACAAAAAACACTTCTCAATGACTTCAAATATAGAGATGCATGGCAACTCAAATGACATGAATTTTGAAGACATTTTAAAATGTCAAGGTGTGTTGGCACAGGAGAGTATTATTGAGCTAGAGTTGCAGGCCTTCTCTGAAAGATGACCAGGAACCCAGAGCCTAAAGATACAGAAGCTGAGGGATAGGAAAGTGTTCAAAAGCACATGCCATGCCTTGCTTCATGTGTTTAGAAACCTAACTTAAACGTGATCACGGGAAGGTAAATTCATATTCGATCACAAGTATAACTACAACCACAAGTGAAATAAGATGACCAGAAAAGCAAGCAGGTGACTTCTTCTCTGCTCAGTGACAACAGCAAGTGAACAACAGGTTAAGAGACACATTGATACCAATGATCAAGGGTCATGTACTTGAATGTATAGTAAAAGTCTTATAAACAGGCCCAGAACAAGCAGAAAACTTCAGAAACCCATTATGAGTCCCATAATATAAATGTAATAGAATATAAACTTCATTCTGAAAGACAGACGAATGCTATTGCAACTGGAATCAATGGCAAGCTGCTCAGCAAAGAGCCATCTGCTCTGCTTCTGCTTTTAACCACAGCCATCCCAGGCTCCTAAGAAGCACAGGGACACAGGCAGAGATGAGACAGGGTGGTGGGGGCGCACAGTGTGCCAGAGCCAGCAAACCAGGCTCTGCTACCTTGGTAACATCAGTGGATTATAAGATATGCAGGAACCTCAAACATGACTGAACTCCTCTTTCTCCTTTGAAACTTTTTCTGACAAATAAAATATGCTATATATACAATTTTTACAAAGTACAAAAATATTCAGAAGAAAAATATCCATAATTCCACCCCTTAGAGATTATCACTTTTATCTTTAGTATACATTTTAAGTGTTTCCTTAGTCTTTGCCTTGTGCATCTGCATTTTCTACATGACTAATGTCAATTTTAATTAACCCAAAGATCATCCAGTATCTCATAATGCTAACAGTATGGCTGTCACCAGTCTAAGAAGTGTCAGAAATACCACCCAGCCCTCCGGAAAAAAACAAAGCTTACACTGCAAAATAAACGAACAACTCGGTTTCATTCCACTCATACGTATCACTGTATCCTTACTTTTTCACCAAAAGCAGCCCTTCATCAGTGGAATTACTCTTCCCAAGGCAAATGTAGAAAAATGAGGTCTGAAATAAAAGTTCCTCTGAAGAAACAGAATGGTCTTCCAAATTAACTATCTTTGCAGACCCTGGTTGGTGTTTCCAACCATGCAAATACCACTATAACTTAAATCAACCTGCAGTTTCTAGGACCCAAATGTTTACTGAGTGTCTACTACGCACCAGCACCATGACTGTCAAGGGTACAAAGGAGATGAAACATGATCCCTGCCTTTTGGAGCCTCACAGTCTAGAAGGGGGGACAGATATGTAAATGGCAGAATATGATCTGTGAAACAGGACACAAAGGAAAATGGGAGAAAGTTTAATACTACAAGTAAACATTTATGCCATTGACTTTTAAACGGATAAACATCAAAAAAAAAATGATACAATCTGAATAAGGAAATTGATTTAATCTAGGGAAAAACACCAGGCACTCAAGTATTTGTCAATTAGCTATCTGATTTAAATACACATGCTGCAATAAATCAGGAGTCACATTTTGTAAAAGAAAATGAAAGCAGATTTATTTTTTCTAATGGGAATTAACCTTGTAACCCATCTGTATGGATCTCACTTACCTGTCACAGTGAGAGCTGGCTCTTGAACTACTCTGTCCTGATTCATGTTGTGCATCCAAAAGAATCTTCTCCATGTCTCCATTGTGGATAGAGGATGAGGAAGGTACATGTTCTAGCCCCCCATTTTTCCCATTGCCATTATCATTGCCATTGCTGCTGTTCATGGGTAGCTCCACCCAGGAACCTGTTGGACAAGTCAGATAGCTTAAGTTAACCACAGCAGAACCAAACTCTGTCATGTGCACACAGATGCGAATGTGGTGAATTCTGATAAGAATTCGGTCTTGCCTCAAAGCAAATGCAAGAGTATTCTGAAGAAAATAAATAAGGAGCAACAGAAGTCTAAAAATACATATAGTTCCTGTTCCTGAAGTAGCTCACGCAATCAACCAATTTAGAAGAAGCTGGAACTCTACAACTAGTATCTTAGAAAATGTGTCTTTCAGCCAATTTTCTCTCTAGTTAAATCTTAGTTTATAGATGATAGGCACTTCACTGAAAACTTTGAGATTGCTTTTCAGAAAATAAATGGCTACTTTATTACTACTTATCTTTAATATTTTAATTATATATGTTTAACATAATACATATATGTATTTTTTCCCACTACTTCAGCTATTTAGTTGTATCCTCCCCACAGATAAAATAAACCTATGGCTTAGAAACTTCTTAAAAGTCATCTAAATAAGTTAACAACTGTCCTAATTAGCACAATTAGAAGCTCCTAGAAAACTTAAATCCAATCATAAAATTTTCAATTTGTGTACAAATGTGCAGCATAAAATTAATGCATCTAGCTCTTAATTAAATCCAGTGATAATACTAAAAAAAAAATCTGAAAAAAGCTTTCTCTCTACCCCACAAATTAGTTTCTTCCTTTCCTTTATACCTCACCCCTTTCTATCCTCTTCCCTATGCACTAACCATACCTTGTGGATTTGTCCTTTCTTCTCTCCCACGACTTCCCTATTTCCTAGGGTTTCACTAAGCCTTGTTGGTTTTGGGGAGAAACTGCATCTGTACAGGAGACACTGAGGTTTTCTCAGGCCAACAGTCAAAGAGGGTGGAGCCACAGGAAAGGGGATGTGGCCCTGGTAATCTAGATAGCTCTTGAAAATATTTATTTATTGGCTCAATGAGTTTGCTGAACACATTAAGGTGCTTTAATTTTAATAAGAATTGATAACAGTAGCCAATAGACCAACTTCACAACAAAAAGAAACATGGGTGAATTCTTCCTAATTTCCATTCTGTATAACAAATTTTGTTTTAGAAAATATAACCAAGCAGGTTGATAGGGCCGTTCCTCCAAACTCTCAGCAGAACATTAGAGTTCTGTGGCCAATCTTCCATCAGTAAATCAGAAAAACCACCAAATGAGGCTCAAACCTTAAAATGCACTCTCAGTGAGGTGAGGACTATTCTAAATCCAAAGTGAACTCAACATCATCCTTACATGAAGGAAAAGCTCAAAGGCAGACTTGGCTAGAAATCTGACTCCACCACCTACTCTCTGCCTGTCTTTCTGAGCTTAGGTATTCTCATTTGTAAAACAGAGATATAAAAATACAGACCCCTACCTCTCAGAGCTGCTCTGAGGATTAAACACAGGACATAGGTAAAGTGCCCAGTAGGTGGGAGATGTTCAGCTATCCACTAGTTAAAAGAGCTTTATTATTTGTCAGGTACTTAGAACAGTGTTTGCTAAATAAAAACGAAGTTACCCTTTCCTTCCTTTCCCTCTAAGGCGGTCCCAGTGGGTGTCACAGTCCCATAACCACCACCAAATCTTGGGGACTGTACTGCCTACAACACAGCTGTAGGACATCTCTGTGACCTCATTCTACAGACAAAAATGGACACAGACTAGACAGAACTCAAAATGGATTAACAAGTTCAACTAGCAAAGCTAAGACAGACTTAACACTAAAGGTAATTTAATTAAATACTTGGAGTGCCTCTGGAGTATATAAGTATGCCAAAAGCATCCCTAAATTTAGAGTTCTACAAAGTATTTTAACAGGAAAGAGACAGAAAAAGAGGTATATGATAAATTTTTTTTCTAGTTTAACTGTTTTCTAGGACTGTCAAACTTATTTTAAGCCAACAGAATCAGTTCTTCTTGTACAGAAGCCCAAAGTGTAAAATAAACAAAAGACCTGAGCTGCTCTGATAGAAGAACTAAGGAACCAGGAGTTTCCCATGGGTCTCTGTGGAAGCCAGTCTTCCCTAAAATACAGTGAATGTTCACTTCAAGTAGCTGATCAAAGAGAAAACTGGCTGTAACAGTATCTTTTCCAGACCTTACTTTTTTGAAGGACTTCCAAACCAATATCTAAATTCTTCTTCCTGCATTAAAAATATATGAGCAATCATAACCTAGGAACTTGAGAAGACATAGCTGGGAAACCTCAGTAAAACCGACCTCTGTGACTGGCTTCACACCCAGCATAACTGAAGTCATTTCTACTTAAGGCAGACAGTATTTATCTGGCATATATTACTAGGGTGGTTAAGAGCACAGACTGAAGGCAGACTCCCACTCTACCACTTACATCTGTTACACCCTAGACAGGTTACTTAAACCCTTAACAGTTTTCTCATCTATAAACTGGGAATAAGAATTGTATCTACCTCACACGGTTGTTAGAAGGTATTTAATGAATAAAGCATGGAGAAAAATAAGGTCACTAGTACATGGTAACTGCTATGTGCTAGCCACTATTATAATTATACTCTGTTATCTTTTTAAAAAATTTATTGCAAAAATGTGTTTCTTGAAAATAAACATAAAGTAAAAACACTTTTCCTCCCAATCTCCCATTCCTACTCCCAAAGACCACTTTTAAAAGGTTTATATGTCAACTTCCAGAGCTTTTTCAATGAAATACAGTTGTTTTTTGCTCTTGTTTTTATAAAGAAATTGAATTGTACTATGAATATTTTTCTGTAAGAAGCGTTGGGTTTTTTTTTTAAAGATTTTATCTATTTATTTGAGAGAGAGAGAGAGTGCAAGCATGAGCAGGGGGAAGGGCAGAGGGAGAGGGAGAAGCAGACTCCCCACCGAGCAGAGAGCCTGATGCAGGGCTCGATCCCAGGACCCTGAGATCATGACTGGAGCCGAAGGTAGCCGCCTAACTGACTGAGCCAGACAGGCGCCCCTGTAAGAAGCATTTCTTACCTAACAACTTATAGATCTCTTTCAAGGTCAATGTATATTACCTTACTTTATTCTTTTAAACAATTGCTTTGCATCTCATCATAAGTATATACCATACTTTAACCATTATCTAAATGTCAAGGTTAACCATTACCCAAATTGTTTCTAATATTATGTTATTACAATCAGGTCTTCAATAGACGATAATTTGACAATGTGCATTAAGACACCTAAAAAGGTAGATTTCCCTTAAAAGTTCTCTTCCAGATATATCTATAGAAATAAACATTACTGCAGAAAAAGTTATGCACACAGATTATTAAAAGCTTCATCTTTTGACTAAGATGGGAAAAAAAATAAACTTGTCTTTCTCAATAGGTGGACTACACATGCTTTTCATTACCTAGTTCATTCCTGATTTACAGCCTCAGAATTTCTTGATGTTCTAACTCTACCAATTCTCACAAAGTCCCCTTCTACTTGGAAAGGAAACAAGACAAGATATGAGGATTGTGCTGGCCAAGCAATACAAAGTAGAAAAAAATCTGAGTGAATTCTCTTCCTGATAATCAAGCTTTAAAATTAAAAACTGCAGGCTCTCTCCGTTATATTAAAAGACTACTTACAAACTGAAAAGCGTTCTCTTATGCCAGACTCTACACATACACAATACATGAGATATTTTCTAGTTTAAGTCTTTGAGAATTGCTAAGAGATTCAGAACTGCTAAGAGAATCACACTTCTACATTTTGTAATATAGTACATTGTGAAGGTTGGTCCAGTAATTGTGATTATATTCACGACTATATGCTGTATATACTCTTTAAAAGTTTTATAATCACTAGTTCAATCCTCTTGCAAGAAGGGGAGTGGGAGAGCTGAGGGGTAGAGGAAGGGAGAGAAGGAAGAAGAGTAGTTCTCATCTTTTTCCACAACTTTCCAAGGTCCCATGTATAACTCTTATCCGAACCAGGGGTAACACATTCCATTATGTCTTATGTTCTCTCCTCAAAGTCTTTATTTTATTTCAAATACTTGATGCTGGAATCCAGACCAAGAACAGTCACCAACATTCTTCTAAAAAAAAAAAAAAAAGTTGGTCATTTTGCACAAGTGGATACTTACACATCAGTTACTTATGTATTCAAAACAGTATCATGAAGCAGTGAAGTTTCACATGCCATAGCCTTAAAAGCCTTCTCACCATACTGGGGAAGCAAGTACATCATGGTTGAAGATGTTTAAAAAAGAAAAAAAAAAAAAGGCTGTACTTCCTACATTAAATAGTAACGAGAATTTTACTACTACCTTGATTTTCCTTATATTACCTACCAAATTATATAGCATAAATGTCCTATACAAATATTCTTAATTTGTTAGTTTTCTTAAGAATAAAACTGGACTGAAAACTGGAAAAACGTCATTTTAACTTTGCCAGCAGTTCAGATATTTATCCACTGATTTGTAAGGAAAATGAACAGTTCCCCTACAATGGTAAACTAAAAAAAAAAAAAAAAAAAAGTCAGAAAAAGGTTTCATTATTCCAAATATTTCAATAATTTGCTGTTAAAACTGTCTTGACCCCTGAACTGAAGAAAAATCCCAAACCACAGATAACCTGTACAATGAGTTCATCTCCTGTGTTTCATAGTTGTGCAACTTTACCCAACAAAGAACTTCAACTTAATCAGCAATTTGGGTAGTATTAGATGTCTGAATAAGTTGTTTTGCCTAGTGCCCAAAAATCACTTGAAGGAATCAGTAAGGCTTCTTGTTTTGTTTAAACCGCTGTTGTATAATGAACTGAAAACACAAAAGAATAAAAGGCAAGAGGGGAGAAATTAAATATGGCACTAGCTAAAAGGTTTTCAGTAACTTTTCAAAGCTCACCCTACTCAAAATAAAATACTTTCTATCTAGATTTCCCAAAGCCAACATTTTGATATTACACACAGAGTGTTCTTCCACTTCTGTTAAGAGCTAATACAAACGTAGCAGCAACTGATTGGCCAAAAACATCAAATACCTCACAGGTCTATCAGACACAGAGATAAACAATCACAGACAGCTCAACCCCATTTGTTCTTGTTTTTGTTAAATGGTGCGCAAAGGGAACTAAAATTCCTTTTTTTCCTGTGAAATCATGTATGCATACTAACCAAACAGCTAACTTGTAAGTACTGCAAGAAAACGGTGAGTACAATCAAGAAACAGTACACTAAAAAGCTAGATAGGCGGGTCACCTCTGTACATTAGGAAGAACAGTATACTGAGAGACTCGGAAACACAAATAACCAGGGGATTCTGGGCCACTAACGCGTCCTGAAAGGAACACTAGCTCATTTGAAAGTAAAAATCTCAGCTCTAGGTCCTAGCCTGCTGTGAACTTGGACAACACACTTTACTCTTGCTCTCTTTACCAGTAAATAACAGACTTACCTCTAAAGTCTCTAACCATTCTAAAATTCCATGCTTCTAAGAGTATGCTAAAAACGGGTAAGTAGTGTTTTAAGTGTACATTAATACATGAAACAGATAACGTTTAAAGATACATAAATTAATCCTTTCTGTGGGAAGTAACATATAAATCTTAAATTCCAGAACGTAAGACACTTGAGTTTCAAAAACTCAACATTTAAGAAAAATTAACCCATCAAAAGATGGAACAGCAGCAACAAGCAATGAAAATATCTTAAAATACTCAAATTCTATCCCCATCTTGTGGGAGGGGACAGGAACTCTTTTCCCTAAAATAATTTTTAGGCCATGTTGGAACACGTCCCTCTTATGAAAGAGATTGCAATGCCTTTGAATGTCATTTAAGGATCCAAATGATTTTCAAACGATTTCATCGGGCCATTTGCTAACTGTCCCAACAGCCTCTTTCAGGAGATCAATTACAGAAAGGTTAGGCAAGAACCTTTCCAAGAAGACTGAGCTTTCAAGACAACTGGGAAAAACCTTAGGACAAGAGGTCTGAGCACCAGAATGTTATGATAAGCAACTGTAGTTGGTCGTAACTCAAATACTGCACATTAACTTCCAAGCGCCCGACTGTATTCGTGTGGTTTTAATCCCGTTCCTGAACATTTATTGCCCCAGATTCCACAATTTATGCAATCTTGGATGGTTCAAGAGGCTGTTCACAAAAGGTTTTCAGGGCACACAACTCCATCGTTTCAAAAACAAAACCAAAAAACTCACTTGGGCCAACTCTCAAAAACAAACAAACAAAAAAGTAGCATAGTCTCCTTACCCCCCCATCCCCAACGTGAAACAAATAACCACTAAATTACCAAATGATTTTCCTGACCAGCCTGTGTGGTAACAAAGGAAGGGAACTGGAGGGCTCACATTCTGAGCCCTAAAGGAACGCCGACCCAGAAAGGTGGGGTCACCCGGGCCAGGCCCGAGCCCCGCCGCACACCTGACCTCCCGCGCGTTCCCCGGCCGCCCCCTCCCCTCGGCCCGCCGCCCGCGTCCATCCCCCGGCGTCCCCGCTGCACGTCCCCATCCCTGCCCACGTCCCCTCCGCCGC
Organism: Neomonachus schauinslandi; assembly: GCF_002201575.2. Classification (NCBI taxonomy): domain Eukaryota; kingdom Metazoa; phylum Chordata; class Mammalia; order Carnivora; family Phocidae; genus Neomonachus; species Neomonachus schauinslandi. The sequence continues at coordinate 47,832,773 of NC_058404.1, read as the reverse complement.
CCGCTCCCCCCACCCTGCCCCCCGCCCCCCCAGGCCCCCCCCCCCCCCCGCGCCCCGATTGGCTCCGCTCAGGGGCCCACCACAGGTGGGATCAGCTCGCCCCCCTTCTCCTCCCACCCACCTGCCCTCCCCAACTGCCAACCCAAGCGACCCCCTACCAAGACCTCAGGAGGGAGGGGAGACAGGGCTAGAGAAAGACAGGAGCAACTCCTCCTGACAGGTGACGGGAGCTGTCAGTCACCCGCACATCCTCAGCCTTGGCCAATGGGCTGCCTTCTCCTCCCGCCCCCCGCGCGGAGCTGGCGGCGGCGGCCGGAGCAGCTCCTCCTCCCCCATCCTCTTCACCGAGCCCACCCGCCCACCACTCACTGTTGAGGCCGGCTGGCGGGGGCAAAGGCTGTTCACCTTCCTCGCAGTTGTTGTTGTTGTTGTGCGGGGGCGGCGGCTGCTCTACTAAATGAGACGACATTGTCAGGCGGCTGGAAGAGCTGTGGCCGCAGCAAGACCGCCTCTGGTTCTCGGGCAGCAACACAACAAGCCGAGTCCCCCGCCCCCTTTTCTGCGCCTGCGCAGTCCCTCCCCCGCCCCTGACGTCAGGGCCCGCCCGGCCACGTGATGACAACACAACAAGCGACGGAGCGGGGAGGGGGCGTTCCCAGGCGAGCTTCAGACCTGGAGACGCGGGAGTCACGCTGACACGCGCACCTGGAATGAATTCTTGCGTGTCATTTGTACCGGCCTGCTGGAGTGACTTATGCAGCTGGAACTGAGATAGAGGTTAGGGAGAAATGTGTAATGAGGAAGTGTTAAGGTGTTCATCTGTTGGCACCCAAATCTGCACCAACATTGCTTTAGCCAATCCCTGAGCATTTCTTTTTCACTAACTACAAGGATTCATTTCTGTAATAGGTTTCATGGTGACACAAAGGAAGCAAAAACCCCGGCGCCTCCCTGTCGTAAACCTAAAACAAAGCTGGCAATACATTAATACTCCAAACAGGGAACAATGTAAGGCAGGCCAGAATTTTTAGTTGTTAAAGATTTTTTAAAATTTTAAATTACAAATGTAACACGTGATCATTGTAAAAAATGGAAAATTCCAGGAAAACATACGGAAGAAAATAACCACGGGTTATTTTAAATAACCATCTAAACCAACGTCTAACCTATTAATGGGACTTGACATCGGAAGCCGTGTTCCCTATACGTGGGTGACAGTAAACTACTTTATATTCCTAAACGCTACACCTGTTTCATACAACCACATCTTTGTCCATTCCTTGGTCTGTGTGGTACATATTTCTCTCAGTCTGTCACTTGTCTTTTAACTTTGTTTCACTCTGAAAAAGTTCAAAATTTTCATGCAATCAAACCTGTTATTTTCTTATGATTTGGGACCACCCTCACACCAAGATTTTAAATCTATTCCTTATAAATTTTTCTAATCCTCTTATAGGCTTAATTTTTATATTTAGGTCCTTGATCCATCTGAAATTTATTTTTGATGTGTTGTAAATTAATTAATTTCAATTTTTCCCAATTGGGTAGTCAACTGACCCAACAATATTTATTAATTTTTATGTCATCCTCTCCACAGTGATTTGAAACTGTACCTTTATCACGTTCTAAATTTCCTCAAAAGCATGAGTCCATTTAAGGCCTGTCTACAATAGCTCTATTAGCTAACAGCAAGAGAAAGTTTGTCCTCCTTTGCCTTTTTAAAACTTTTCATGACTATTTAATCACTCTTTAGATGAATTTTAAAAGTTGACTGTCCAAGATTGACCATGTGTTGGTAATTATTGAAGCTAGGTGATGGTTACATTAAGCTATTTATTCTAGTTTTGAATACATTTGAAAAGTTCCATACTAAAAATGTTTTTTAAGGATTAATTTGTCAAATCGCATTGCAAATTTTTTTAAGATTTTGGTCAGAAATGTTTCAGTTAATAGATTAATTGGGAGGGTAACTGACATATTTACAAAATAGCCTTCCCATTCAGGACTATTGTCGATCATTAAAAGAAGAAGGTAAGCAGTATAGCCAGCAAAATTGAGTTTATTCAGGAATAGCCGAGGAGTTGCAAACTATGGTGAACCATGGTCAAGTCTGAAGAAGAAAGAAGAAAGGGATTTTTAAGAAAGAGGTTGGGAGGGGTTATTTTGATAAGAGTTCATTAAGGAGAGCAAGAATTTGAGGTTGCAGCAGCTTCTCATTGGCTGAGGTGTTGCCAAGCGAGAGGAAAATCTTCCTTCTTCTTGCTGGGGTATGTAAAGTAAGCTTCCTGAAGTATGTAAGGTAAGCTGTCAAGAGTGGTACCTGAGTGAGAACCCTCCCTTCATTGATTCCCTTCTCCATTTTGAATTAGATTTCCTTTATTCATTTTCACATTCCCCTCGTTTGATCAAGATCTGTCCTTGAAAGCATTGCTGCTCAAGCATTTGGTTGGTTAGTTATTTATTAATTAAACATTTTTGTCTGTGTCACTCAGTGACAGAAAGGACCTTTCCTGGTATTCCTGTCCCAGGTTGCAGGGAGACCTTGAGGTGATGGAAACCATAGAAATCACATTTGTGCAACAAATAAAGTAGAAGAAGGAGCTCTCAGGTATTTTCCACTCTTAAGGTCATATCTTGTCTAGATTGTAAGCTTTGGAAATCATCTCAAAGTGTTGAGCTAACATCATTCTATCTGGTGCATCACTTCTGTAGAGATTTGACAAGCAACAAGTTTAAAAATAATTATGCAAAACAGAATTAAAAGTAACATGACAAATCCAATTTGTATAATGGTTCTAAACCATGACCCAAATCTGAAGGTAGCCAACTGAACAAATCAAAGGACCAGGGAGATCAGGTGAAATTTGTTGTAAGCAGTGTACTTGTTCCCTGATCTTGTGTAAATGAGTCTCTACCTCTCCAGAGGCATTTATCCAGGTGCAGCAGGTGGTATTGGCTACTGCACAAATGCCTCCTTGCTCAGCAAGTAGTCAAGGGCTATGCAATTGTCCAAAACTATCTTAGCCGATGAGTCAAGTGATCAGTGTTGGGCTGCTACTGCTTTGGTGTGGAATTGGCTAGCTCTCCTAATGTTAGGGAGAGATTTCTGATCGTATGCTCACTGGTATTTACTCTAACCCGAAGAGGAAAAGCTTTCCCTACAGAGTCATGTATGCCTCTTGGAAGTTCGCATTTAAGTCAGCCATGGAGGCTCAATGGGTGGACCAATGAGAGGCTTCCGATTTGCTATGCATGTCAACAGGGGTGGTTAAATGTCCCAATAAGCCTTGGTCTCCAATTCACCAGCTATCTAAACATTCATATGCCCATGAAAATGCCATCCACTGCAGACAAAAATGAAACCAGGTGGAGCACAGAGGACTTCAGCTAAGGTCTGGTTATTGATAGATTCATTAGCTGGAATTTTCTGATTGAAATTTTCAAGCCAGGGGTCAGAGAAATTAGGACAACATTCTGTGAGGTGCCATCCCATCCTAAAGCTGTCTTTTCTAAAAGCCTTGCAAAGAGGAGTTAGCCCATTTATATTTCTCTTGAGTACAGGGGACAGATCATATTTAAGTAAGGAAAAGATGTGGGTTGGGAGGAAACCAAGGTTGTATGATTGGCAAAGATGGAGGTGTCTAGTTGAGCTAGCCTGGTTATGACTGGGGAAAGTATAGGAACACCTAGCCATAATAGCCTAGCACCCTAGATAACATTCAAAGGCTTATGCGTTTAATCAGTAGTGGCATTTGAGACTAAGGAGATATTGGTGACAGGTAAGACCAAGAGGTCTCTGACATTATGAATAGGTTGGAGTTTCTGGTGATAGAGTCAACGGTCAGAAAGATTTGCCCCTTTTGCAATAGGTTGGGAAATGGGAATAAGAGCATAGACCCACATAATATATAGATAGACACAGAGATCTTACCACTTTTGTTTTAAAAATTTTAGCTATATGTCAGGTACAAAACTCAAAAGAATAGTTGGATCCAAATTATGTTTCTGGCAAATGGCCTAAGTTAAGTTTACCTCCTCAGATGGCCAAAGTTTTTTACTAAAGTATTTGTATGCTACAAGGATCCTTTTAGAGCTATTTTGGGAGTCATTTTGTCTTTCAGGATCTTCTGCATTCCAATCTAAGAATGCATTCCATTGTCACTGAAATGTTTGGAAACTTCTCTTTTAAGGGATCCCCTTAAGGTGGATTTATCTAAAACAAAGTTTCCCCAGAATGGCCATTACAATTCCAAAGTATCCAAAAATTTACCCAGTTTTCAGAAAGGCACAAGAACCTGGTCCAAGGATCAGATGGAACCTATCTTGCCTTTGGATTCTCTAAAACATACCATGAGGGGCCCTGTTTTCCAACAGCTGTTTTAAAACACTGGGAATCATGTGTATTCCCACCTTTTGAACAGGATGGGTGACTTACCAAGAAGCTTCAACAAACAGAAACAGAAACAGAAGGGATTAAACAGAAATAGAGAACAAGTATGCACAGTAAAGTTGGAGAGCTTAGAACACAAAACAAAACAATCAGAAATTTAGAAAACAAAAGAATACTCACCAGAAAGGGTGATATTTTCATAAAAACAGATCCCAAGTAAAGTCCAAAAGCTTGACCAAAAGGAGAGAGCTTGAATTGAGAGAGACTTACCCAAATCAAAATGGAAGAAGACAATGCACCTTGTGAAGAGCACAAAGGGCTCAAGTGGGTACTGCGCATAGTTCTGGGTGTTGGTAGTAGCTCAAGGGTTTGTCTCCTTTGATCCCACTTCTAACACCAAGAAATGTCAACCAACCAAAGAAGAAGGTAAGCAGTTTAGCCAACAAAATCGACCTTAGTTCAGAATAGCAGAGGAACCCAGGACAAGCAAACCTTGGCTATTCCTAGGCAAGTCCAAAGAAAGGAGAGCATCCTTTCATAGAGGAAAGGAGAAAGTTTGGAGGGGTTGCTTTGAACAAAAATTCATTGGAGGAGAGCAAGAGTTCAAGATTGTGATGTATTCTCATTGGCTGGGTTGTTGCTGGGCAAGGAGAAAATCTTCGTTTTTCTCACCGATGTATGTAAAGTAAGCTATGACTCTTGATCTTGGGATTGAGTTCAAGCCCTGCGTTGGGCATGGAGCCTACTTAAAAAAAAAATAATAATAATGTCATTTAAGCTTTTATATTTTCCCCCTCTTTATGTGTCATGGATTTCAAGAGGTCATTTCCCCCTCCTAATATGATTATATTTTTTCTATCTCTTTTTTTATATTTGATGCTTTAGTAATTGATTCACAGATATTCATAATTATCTCTTTATCATAATGAAGTGGTCATAATTTTGTCCTCAGTTCAAATTTTTCTGATACTAACATCATGATCCTGGTTTTTGTTGTGGTGGTGGTTTTTGTTTAGTTGCAACGTCGTAGTGTACCTTTACCTATCTACCCTTTTAACTTTCCACCTTTCTGAATCACATTCTATTAGGTCATGTGATAACAGCAGAAAAGGTTTTTGCATTAGGATCTAATCAGAATTTTTTTTAATACAGTAGTTTAACACATTTATATCCATTAATAATATAAATGTATTTGGATTTAATATTATTATTTTATATCATGCTTTCTGTTTCATATCTCAAAATATCTTTCACCATAGGTCTCTTTGTTTTATAGTATATCTCATCCTATAACTTAGAAATTTTATTTTTGTTCAATTAGTTCCTTTTACAACTATATATTTATGTAATTTCTTTAGTCCTCCATTTCTTCAGTTTCTTTTAACGTCCAGAAAGGAACAATGATGAAATTAGTATAATTCTCTTCTTCCACCTTTCCCTCTACTACCCATTTTTTAATCATATTCTCTTAATATTTATCTTTGTAGTTTTAGATATAGTTGTACATCTATCACTTGATTTATCAACTTAATCTAATAAATTTTGATGAGTAGAAATAAAGTAGCATACTGCCCTATCTCTTTTCTCCCTTTTCTCCACACTACCACCGTTTGTTAATTACTCACTTCAATATTATTAGTTTATACATCACAGTATATGTATGTATCCAATAGCTATTACCACAGCCATGCTGAATAATGAGCCACCCCAAACTCACTGGCTTGCAGAAGAAACATTTCTCTCATGCCCCTGAAGGATAATTAATATAGACTCAGCTCAGGTGGATTTGGTTTCAGGTGAAAGTTGATCCAGCTCTGTTCCCTTGTCTGTCATCTTCCTTGGACCGTGGGTTGGCCAGGTCATGTTCCCCTCATAATGATGAAAGAAATTCAAGGATAATGAGCAGCTGCAGCTCTGAACTATCATTCTGTGCACATTCCATTGGCCAAAGCAAGTCAGAGAGCCAACTGCTAAGTCACATTGCAAAGGGAATGGATTCTAGGAGGCTAAAAAAAAACTGGAAACAGTAGTATACTCTACAAAAATATGTTAGCGTAATTCCCACATTTGTTTTAGCTCAATTCTAAAGTTACAGATTCACTGCTCATTATGGATTCTATTGCCACAATTTATGCAATTACCTCTGGCTTGCTGAAGTTTTCTTCCTGAGAATAGTATCCCCTAAGATAATGCATGTTCTAAAATGTTGGCTTGTTGGCTGTGAATTTTTTTTCTTGAAACAATTTTTTTTTTTGCACAATAATTGAAATACAACAAATCACATGTTTGTAAGTACACAATTTGATAACTTTGGACTTACGTATACACTGTGAAACCATCACCACAGTCCAGATAAGTGGACATATCCCTCATCCTCAACATTTCCCTAATGCTCCTTTTATTCTGTCCCTCCTGTCCCTCTCCTCCTTTCACTCCCAAGTGATCAGTGATCTGCTTTCTGTCACTATAATTTGCATTGTCCAGAGTTTTATATAAATGAAATCATACATTACATACTTTTTTGCCAGGCTTCTTTCACTCAATATAATTATATTGGGATTCATCTATGTAGTTTGTATATTAATGGTTTGTTGCTTTTTTTTTTTTTAAGATTTTACTTATTTATTTGACAGAGAGAGGGAGAGATCACAAGTAGGCAGACAGGCAGGCAGAGGGAGAGGGAGAAGCAGGCTCCCCGTTAAGCAGGGAGCCCAGTGCGGGGCTTGATCGCAGGACCCTGGGATCATGACCTGAGCCGAAGGCAGACGCTTAACCGACTGAGCCACCCAGGTGCCCCAGTTTGTTGCTTTTTATTGCTAAATAGAATTACTTTGAATGGATATACCTAATTTGTTTCTCCATTCAGGCACTGATGGCACATTTAGGTTGTTTCCAGTTTGGGGCTGTTACAAATATGGCCACTATGAACATTTATGTATAAACTCTTATATAAACATGTATTTCATCTTCTCTCTGGTAAATACCTAGGAGGTAAATGAATGGATCATATGGTAGGAGTATGTTTAACATCTTGAGAAACCGCTTAAATATTTTCAAGAGTTGCTTTATATTTCCCCCAGCAGCGTTTGAAAGTTATTTCCTCAATAACCTTGTTAAAAACTGGTATTGTACTAATTTTAATTTAACTTTAGTTATTCTCATAAGGGTGTAGTGTTGTTTCATTGTGAAAAGCTATTGAGCAGCTTTTCATATGCTTGTTATCCATATATCTTATTTGATGAGATGTCTGCTCAAATAATTTACCCATGTTTTAAATTGAGTTGCTTTCTTATTTTTGAGTTATGAGAGTTCTTTATATATTCACAATACACATCTTTTCTTAGGCATATAATTTTCAAAGATTTTTTCCCCCAGTATACAGACTTGTCTTTTGTTTCTCTTAACAGTATCTTTTGAAGAACAGAAGTTTTCAATTTTGATAAAGTCCAGGTTATCAATCTCTTCTTTTATGTATTGTGCTTTTAATGTCATATCTTACCCAATTCAAGTCACAACAATTTTCTACTAGGTTTTCTTCTAGGATTTTGATACAATTGCACTGAAGATGTAGATTGTCTTGGGTGTAATTAGCATTAACAATATTGTCTTCCAATCCATGAACATGGGATGTTTAATTTATAAGATTTATTTCCAAATTTATCAAATTTGGAAAGTTTTTGGCCGTTATTTCTGCAAATTTTCTCTAGGATTCCCATTATGCATAAGATGGTATGCTTGATGACATCCTATAGGTATCTTATGCTCTGTTCCTTTTTTTTATTTTTTTTTTTTTTTTTTAAATAGACTAATTCTCAGAGCAGTTTTAAGTTCATAGCAATATCTAGCAAGGACAGAGATTTTCCATATAACCCATGTCCTCACACATGCATAGCCTCCCCCATTATCAGCATTCCCCATGGGAGTAGTACATTTGCTATGATTGATGAACCTATCCTGATGCATCATTAGCACCAAAGCCCATAGTTTACATTAGGAATGACTCCTTGTGTACATTCTGTGGGTTTTTGCAAATGTAAAATGAATGTATCCATCATTATGTTACCATAGAGTATTTTTACTGTCCTAAAAATCCTCTGTGCTCCTTTATTCAGCCTGCTCATCCCAACCCCTGGCAACCACTGATTTTTTTTTTTTTTTTTACTGTCTTACAGTTTTGCCTTTCCTGAAATGTCATATAATTGGAATTAATCAGTATGTAACCTTTCAGATCGACTTTTTTCACTTAGTAATATGCATTTAAGGTTCTTCCATATCATTTTTTGGCTTCATAACTGTTTTTTTTAAGTCACTGAATAATATTTCACTTCTGGACATACCACAGTTTATCCATTCACCTACCAAAGAACCTTTTAGTTGCTTCCAAGTCTTGGCAGTTATGAATAAAGTTGCTATAAACATCTGTGTGGATTTTTGTGGACATAAGTTTTCAACTCCTTTGATTAAATGCCAAGTAGTGCAATGCTAGATCATATGCTATAAGTATTTAGTTTTGTAAGAAACTGCCAAACTTCCGGTGTAAAGTGGCTGTACCATTTTGCATTCCCACCAGCAAAAAATGAGAGTTCTTTTTGCTCCACCTCATTGACAGCATTTGTCAGTGTTTCGGATTTTGGCCATTCTAATGGGTATGTGGTGGTATCTCATTGTTTTAATTTGCATTTCCCTGATGACATATGATATAGAGCATCTTTTCATATGTTTATTTGCCATCCTGTTATCTTTTTTGGTGAGGTGTCTGTTAAGGTCTCTGGCTAATTTTTAAAAAATCAGATTGTTTATTTTCTTAGTTGGGTTTTAAAAGTTGTTTTTTGGGGTGCCTGGGTGGCTCAGTCATTAAGTGGCTGCCTTCGTCTCAGGTCATGATCCCACGGTTCTGGGATCAAGCCCCACATCGGGCTCCCTGCTCAGCGGGAAGCCTGCTTCTCCCTCTCCCACTCCCCCTGCTTGTGTTCCTGCTCTTGCTATCTCTCTCTCTGTCAAATAAATAAATAAAATCTTTAAAAAAAAAATAAAAAAATAAAAGTTCTTTTTTTATATTTTGCTGAGCTGTCCTTTATTAGATATATCTTTTGAAATATCTTTCCCCAGTCTGTGGGTTGTCTTTTCATTTTTCTTGACTATGTATTTCAAAGAACAGAATTTTTTTATTTTAATGAAGTCCAGCTTATCAATTATTTCTTTCGTGGATCGCGCCTTTGCTATCATAGCTAAAAAGTCACTGCCAAATGCAAGGTCATTTATATTTTTTCCTATGTCATCTTCTAGTTTTATAATTTTGTGTTTTACATTTAGGTCTGTGATCCATTTTGAGTTCATTTTTTTGGAGGATGTAAAGTCTGTGTCTAGAGTTAATTTTTTCCACATGAATATACAGTTGTTCTGGCACCATTTGTTGGAAAGACGATCTTTTCTCCATTGTATTGCCTTTATTTACATGTGTCTATTTGTAGGCTTTCTATTCTGTTCCACTGATCTCTTATCTCTTCTTTCACTGATACCACACTGTCTTGATTATTTTTGACTGTTAGTAAATCTTGAAGTCTGGTAGTAACAGTCTTCCAGTTTTGTTCTTTTCATTTTTTAAAAGATTTATTTACTTATTTTAGAGAGAGAGAGAGAGAGAGCAAGCAGGGAGAGGGGCACAGGGAGAGGGAGAAAATCTCAAGCAGACTCCACACAGAGTGCAGAGCTTGACGTGGGGCTCGATCTCATGACCCATGAGATCATGACCGGAGCCAAAGCCAAGAGTCACACACTCAACTTACTGAGCCACTGAGGCACCCCCCAGTTTTTTTCTTATGTTCAATATTGTTTTGCTTATTCTGGGGTTTTTGCATCTCCATATAAACATTAAAAATCAGTTTGTCGATATCCACAAAATAACTTGCTGGGATTTTGATTGGGATTGCATTGAATCTATAGATCAAGTTGGGCAGCACTGTCTTCTTGACAATATTGAGTGTTCCCATCCATCACCATGGAATATCTATTTAGCTCTTCTTTAATTTCTTTCATCAGATTTTTGTGGTTTTTCTCATTTTGTTAGATTTATACCTAAGTACTTCACTATTTTGAGGTGCTAAGAAATGATATCGTGTTTTTTAATTTCAAATTCTGCTTGTTCATTTCTGGTATTGGGAAGTGATGGACTTTTATATATAAACCTTGCAATCTTGCTATAACTGCTTCTTAGTTCCAGGATTTTTTTGTTGGTTTTTTGACTTTTCTGCATAGATGATTATATCATCTGTGAACAAGGACAATTTTATTTTTTCCTTCCCAATTTATATACCTTTTATTTCCCTTTCTTGCTTTATTTCATTAGCTAGAACTTTCAGTACAGTGTTGAAAAGAAGTGGTGAGAGGGGACATTCTTTACCTGATCTTAGAGGGAAAGTTGCAAATTCTCACCATTAAGTATGATATTAGTTGTAGGGTGTTTGTAGATATTCTTTATCAAGTTGAGGACATTCCCCTCTTTCCTTAGTTTACCAAGTTTTTATCATGAATGGATGTTAGATTTTGTCAAATGCTTTTTCTACATCTATTGATATGATCATGTTATTTTTCTTCTTTAGCCTATTGATCTGATGGATTACATTAATTGATTTTCCTTTCTTTTTTTTTTACTTTTTCATTGTTTTTATTATGTACCACATTAATACCCTGCATAACCTTCTAGAAAGGGTAGATAAGCATAATCTAGTTATTTTTCATTAATCAGGAAAATGCTTCTCTGGTACAGCCACTCTGGAAAACAGTAGGGAGTTTCCTCAAAAAGTTGAAAATAGAGCTACCCTACAACCCAGCAATTGCACTACTGGGTATTTACCCCAAAGATACAAATGTAGTGATCTGAAGGGGCACGTGTACCCCAATGTTTATAGCAACAAGGTCCACAATAGCCAAACTATGGAAAGAGCCCAGATGTCCACTGACTGATAAATGGGTAAAGAAGATGTGGTGTGTGTGTGTATATATATATATATATACACACACACACATACATATACATACAATGGAATATTACACAGCCATCAAAAATGAAATCTTGCCATTTGCAATGATGTGGATGGAACTAGAAGGTATTATGCTAAGCAAAATAAGTCAATCAGAGAAAAATAATTATCATATGATCTCACTGATATGTGGGATTTGAAAACAAAACAGAGAATCATAGGGGAAGAGAGGAAAAAATAAAAGAAGATGAAACCAGAGAGGGAGACAAAGCATAAGAGACTCTTAATCATAGGAAACAAACTGAAGGTTGCTGGAGGGGAGGGAGGTGGAAGGATGGGGTAACTGAGTGATAGACATTGAGGAGCACATGTGCTGTAATGAGCACTGGGTGTTATATAAGACTGATGAATCCCTGACCTCTCCCTCTGAAGCCAATAATACATTATATGTTGATTAATTGAATTTAAATTAAAAAAATAAATTACAAAAAAGGAAAATTCTTCTTTAATCAGTATTTTCCAAACCCTTTGACACATAGTAATGATTAACTCCAGAGATGTGCCTATCTCTTTCCATCATACTCTACTGATAGGAATAATAGGCAACCTTTTCCTTGCCCCTGTTGTGGCTATGTCGGGGATGAACGAGCACAAGGCCATGACCCCGAGCCCAGGCAGAATCTCAAACCAAATCACACCTTGGTTGCCAAAGCTGAACCCTTCCTTCGTGGCCCCTTAAAGGAGACCCAGCCTCATTCATTGATTTTCTAATGTGAATAGCTTTGCATACCTGGGATAAATCCCACTTGTTTGTGGTATATAACCCTTTTTATGCATTGTTGGATATGATTTGCCAATTTTATCTTGAGGATTCTTGTATCTATGTTTATAAGAGATACTGATTTGCAATTTTTTAATGATGTTTTTGTCTGCTTTCAGTGTTTGGTATTTGGTTTTAGGGTATGCTGGGCTCATAGAATGAGTTAGGAAGAATTCTCTCTGCTTTTATTTTCTAAAAGAGATTCTAGAAAATTGATATGATTTAAATGTTTCATGTAGTTTACCAGTGAACCCATCTTGGTCTGGTATTTTCTCTTTTGGAAGGCTATTAATTTTAGATTCAATTTCTTTCATAGATATAGCTTTATCTCTTCTTGTGTGAGTTTTGGCAGATTGCATCTTTCAAGAAATTTATCTATTTCATCTAGGTTATCAAATGTGGGCAGAGAGTTGTTCATAGTATTCCTTTATTTTCCTTTTAACATCCATGGGATCTGTATTAATGTTCTCTCTTTCATTTCTGATATTAGTAATTTGTGCCCTCTCTTTTTTTTCTTAATTATCCTGGCTAGAGCCTTACTGATTTTATTGATTTTTTCAAAGAACCAGCTATTTGTTTCATTGATTTTCTCCATTAATTTCCTGTTTTTGATTTCATATTTTTATTATTTATTCTATTTTGTGTACTTTGGGTTTAATTTGCTCTTCTTGTTCTAATTTCCTAGGGTAGAAGCTTAGATTATTTTTAATCTTTCTTCTTTTCTAATATGTACATTCAATACTATAAATTTCCCTCTAAGCACTGCTTTCACTTTATCCCACAGATTTTAAGAACTTGGGTTTTCATTTTCATTTAAGTCAAATATTTAAAAATTTCTCTTGAGATTTCCTCTTTGACCCTTGTGTCACTTCGAAGTGTGTTGTTTAGGGATGCCTGGGTGGCTCAGTTGGTTAAGCATCTATCCGCCTTCGGCTCAGGTCATGATCCTGGGGTCCTGGGATTGAGTCCTGCATCGGGCTCCTTGCTCAGTGGGGAGCCTGCTTCTCCCTCTGCCTGCCGCTCCCCCTGCTTGTGCATTCTTGCTCTCTATCTGACAAATAAATAAATAAATAAAATCTTTTTGAAAAATGTATTGTTTAATCTCTGAGTATTTTGAGATTTTCTAGCTATCTTTCTACTATTAAATTCTAGTTTAATTCCACTGTGGGCCAAGAGAAGTCATATGATTTCTATTCTTTGAAATTTGTTAAGGTATGTTTTATGGTCTAAAATGTGGTCTATCTTGGTCAATGTCCCACAGGAACTTGAAAAGAATGTGCATTCTGTTGTTGGATGAAGTAATCTATAGATGTGCATTATATCCAGTTGATCAATGGTATTGTAGATTTTTACTATGTATTCAGTGGTTTTCTGTGAGCTGGATGTGTTCATTTCTGATACAGGTGTATTAAAGTCTCCAACTATAATAACAGATACATCTATTTCTCCTTGCAATTATGTTTTTGCCTGATGCTGTTTGATGCTCTGTTTGGTACCTACACGTTAAGGCATTTACGTCTTCTTGGGGAATTGTTCCCTTTAATACTATGTCAGGCCCCTCTTTATCCCTAAAAACTTTCCTTTTTATGAATCTTCTCTGTCTGAAATTAATATTGCTATTCCCCCTTTGTTTGGTCTAGAGTTAGCATGTTATCTCCTTCTCCATTCCTTTATTTTTAATCTATATCTGTTTTTCTATTTAAAATAAGTTTTTTTTGTAGACAACACATAGTTGCATCTTGTTTTTTTTTTTTAAGATTTTATTTATTTATTTATTTGAGAGAGAGAGCTTGAGTGGGGGAAGGAGCATAGGGAGAGAATCTCAAGCAGACTCTGTGCTGAGTGCCAAGCCTGACTCAGGGTTCAATCTCATGACCTTGAGATCATGACCTCAGCTGAAATCAAGAGTTGGACGCTTAACCAGCTGAGCCATCCAGGTGCCCCTGGGTCTTGTTTTTTGATTCACTCTGACAAGTGGCACATTTAGACCATTTATATTCAAAGTCATTACTGATATAGTTGGATTAGTATTTACCATATCTGTTGCTTTTTACATTTGTTGCCTTTGTTCTTATTTTTGTCTTCCAATCTTCTTTCTGCCTTATGTCATTTTAATTAAGCATTTTATATAATTCCATTTTCTCTCCTTTTTTAGCATATCATTTGTACTTTTTCCCCCTTTATTCATTGATTACCCTAGAGTTTGCAATATACATTTACAACTAATCCAAGCCTACTTTCGTTCTTTTTATTTTTTAAAGATTTTATTTATTTATTTGACAGAGAGAGAGCATAAGCAGTGGGAGTGCGAGAGGGAGAAACAGGGAGCCTGATGTGGGACTCAATCCCAGGACCCTGTGATCATGATCTAAGCCAAAGGCAGACACTTTACTGACTGAGCCACCAAGGTGCCCCTCAAGCCTACTCTCAAATAACACTGTGCTATTTCCCAGGTAGTGTGAACACCTCATAATAACCAAATAATGTTAATTCCTCCATTTCCTCCCTAATGTCATTGTTATCATTCATTTCATTTATACATAAGCATATATATACATTGTGGCTCTAATTATTATTTTGAACAAACTGTTATCTGTTAGATCACTTAAACATAAGAACAATAGTTTTTTATTTTACCTTCAATTATTCCTTCTCCAGTGCTCTTCCTTTCTTTTAGTAGATCTGAGTTTTTGACTTATACATTTTCCTTCTCTCTAAAAAGAGACATTTTTTGCAGGGTAGGTCTACTGGGAAAAAATTCTCTCAATTTTTGTTTGAGAAAGTCTTTAGTTCCTTTTCACTTTTGAAGGATAATGTCACATACAGAATTCTAGGTTGGTGGGTTTTTTTCTCTGAACCTTTTAAATATTTCAGATCACTCTTTTTATGCTTGCATGGTTTCTCAGAAGTCTTGTGTTTAGATGTATCTTTGTTCCTCTATAAGTAAGGTGGTTTTTGTTTTTGTTTTCCCCTCCAGCTTCCTTCAGGATTTTCTCTTTATCTCTTATTTTCTGTTTTTTTGAAAATGATGAGTCTAGGTATAGTTTTTTGGTATTTATCATGCTTGGTGTGTTCTTTGAGCTTCCTGTATGAGCAGTTTGTTGTTCAGCATTAATTTGGAGAAACTCTCAGTCCTTGTTGTTTCAGATATTTCTTCTATTCCTTTTTCTCTTTCTTCTCATTCTGTTATAATCTTCTGGTTTTTTTAATTATATTAAGTTAGCCACCATACAGTACATCATTAGTTTTTGATGTAGCGTTCAATGATTCATTAGTCGTGTATAACACCCAGTGCTCACCACAACACGTACCCTCCTTAATGCCCATCACCTGGCTACCACATCCCCCCACTCCCCTTCCCTATAATCTTCTGTTTTAAGCTGTATGTGTTATACCTTTTTAGTTGTACCACAGTTCTTGGATATTGTGTTCTGTTTTTTTCAGTTTTTTATCTGTTGGCTTTGCAGTTTTGGAGGTTTCTACTAAGATATTCTCAAGTTCAGAGATTTTTTTTCCCTCAGCTATGTCCAGTCTATTAATAAAGCCATCAAAGGCATTCTTCATTTCAGTTACAGTGTTTTTAGTCTCTAGCATTTCTTTTTTTTTTTTAATTAGAATTTCCATCTCTCTGCTTTCATTGCTTGTATGTTGTCTACTTTATCTATTAGAGCTTTTAGCATGTTAATCATAGTTGTTTTAAATTCCCAGCCTGAAAATTCCAACATCTTTGACATATTTGAGTCTGGTTCTGATGCTTGCATTACTCTTCAAACTGTGTTTTTTGCCTTTCAGTATGTCTTGTAATTTTTTTTTTTAATAACTGAGCATGATGAACTCAGTAAAAGGATCTGCTGTAAATAAGCCTTTAGTAAGATACTGCTAAGGCGTAGGCAAGGGAAAATGTTCTCTACTCCTATGATTAGGTCTCAAGTCTTTTAGTGAGCGTATGCTTTTAGACTGCATTCACATCTGATTTTCAGTCCCCACTCCCCTTAGGTGAAACAGGATGGCTAAAGTGGGGTGAAATTGGGTATTTTCCTTCTCCCACGTGTGAATCTAGAAAGGGCTTGAGTAGTTCCTTTCCCCCGCTCCCTTCCCTCTAGCCTTTTTGTGGAAGGCTAGAGTCATCTGGGGTTGGGTCTTTCCCTTTCTTGAGGTCAATTTGGATCTGATAGAAAAAAACAAAACAAAAAGCCCGGCAGGTATGGGTCTGGTTAAACAGTTTCTCCTGAAGGTAGACCTTGTTAAGAAGGACAGAATGGTCAGGCATATTCCAAAAAGGTTCTTTTTCCCCTTCTCCTACTAAGCACAAGTGGATTTTTCTCCAATACTCACTGTAAGAACCCAGTAGAAATCTAGGAGGTAAAACTCACAAGTGTGAGGACCTCCCAGTGATTTGGTTTCCCTGGAGTTTTAACTCTCAGGGTGGTCCATCCTGAACCTGCAGCAATTCATCAGTTATGTTTAGGCTTTCCTACCCCCAGCACTGGTTCCTGGGAAAGTTTCAGCTCAGTTTCTACTATGGAAAACCTATTCTCTGTATTTGCCTGTCAATTTCTCCAATTTGAGGGGCAGTGATTTGCTCTGTGTCCTCACTTCTCTTATGGATCTAAGAAGAATTGTTGATTTTTCAGTTTGTTTAGCTTTTTACTTTACTTTACTTTTTACTTTATAAGATGGAGTGGTGACTTCCAAGCTTCTTATGTACTGACCACAAACCAGAAGATTTGGGCTTATTTCTTTCTGCTCCTCAGACTGGATTTCATTTGATCTATTTTCAAGTGTGCTGATTGTTTCTTCCACCTGCTCAAATCTGTTAATTTATTTTTTCATTTCAATTATTATACTCTGTAGTTCCAGAATTTTTGTTTGGTTCCTTTTTATAATTTGTGTTTCTTTATTGATATTCCCTATTTATTGAGATATCATTCTCCCTGTTCCCTTTAGCTTTTCATCTCTGGTTTCCTTTAGCTCTTTGAGCATATTTTAAACAGTTTATTTAAAGTCTTCATCTAGTAAGTTCAATGTCTGTGCCTCCTCAGACACAGTTTTTGTTGATTTCTTCTATGAATGGGCTATACTTTTTGTTATTTTATATGCTTCCTAATTTTTGTTGAAAACTGAGCATTTTGAATATACTATGGCAACTCTGAAAATCAGATTTTCACCCATTTTAGGGCTTATTTTGTTGTTAGTTGTGGACTATGGCTGTTTAGTTTTTTAGTGGCCTTTAAAAACTATTTCTGTAAAGTCCCATATTCTTTCTCATGTGAGATTTCTGAAGCCTCTGTCCCTTTAGCTTGTGATCAGGTGGTGTTTTGACAGAAATTTCTTTGAATGTCTGGAACCAAAGGAAAAAGACAAGAAAAGAAAGAAATGGGAAAAACACTCTCCAACTGTGTTGGGGCACTCTTTCAGGGCTTTGACAGGCCATTTACAACACCAAGCCTCTACTTCTTGCTTGTGCTGAGCCTAGAGATCAGCCAGGGGTGAAAGTTTAGTGTCTTTCCAAGTCTTTTCTAAGCACACATCCTACTTTGGACATATGCATAGCTTTCTTGGCTCCTCAGTATACATAGTCACTTTGAATGCCCTAATTTGCAAAAAAAAGAAAGAAAAAAAGAAAGAAAGAAAGAAAGAAAGAAAGAAAGAAAGAAAGAAAGAAAGAAAGAAAAAGAAAAAAAGCCCTCTTCCCAGCTTTTCCTTCCAGGCTTTAGGCACATCTATTGCTTGCCTCAGCTGTACTCATTTGTCAAGGCAACGGCAGTAGCTAATTTGCCTTGCAAGGATTACAAGGAATTCCAACTGTATAACCACTTTTCTGCCCTGACGACTTCCAAGTTAGGGGAATGAAAAGCAAGCACTTTCAGATAGCCCCCACACAGGTTAGAACAGACCAACATATTTCTTTGAAAACACAGTGTACTCTTCTCTCTCTCAGACCGAGGCCCAGGGTCTCACAGTGGTAATGCAGGCTGCCAGCATCAGGACTACCCCTGAGCCAGGGATGCATGGGACCAGGGTAAGTAGAAATGCACAACTCTTTACTACCATTTTTGGTTGTCTTTTTCATAATTCAGCATTCCTTTTATTATTATCCAGAGTCCGGAAAATTTTGATTCTGACAGTTTTTACTTTGTTTTCCGAAGTTTCTGAAAGATATTTTTGCTGGGTATAGAATTCAAAGCTTACAAGTTTGTTGTTGTTGTTGTTGTTTCAGTATTTTATTTATTTTTGAGAGAGAGACAGAGAGAGAGAACACGCCCACACTCGCTCACCTGGAGGCAGGGGAGAGGGAGAGAGAAAATCTTAAGCAGGCTCCATGCCAAGCACAGAGCCTGACACTGGGCTTGATCTCAAAATTCTGAGATCATGACATAAACCAAAATCAAGAGTCCCATGCTGAACTGACTGAGCCACCCAGGTGCCCCTCTTTCAATACTTTAAAAATGTTGCTCTGGTGGCTCCCTGTTTGCATCTATTTCCAATGAGAAATCTGATAGCCTTTTCTTTGTTCCCCTGTAAAATACTGTTGATGTTTTTACTTCACTGCCTTTAATATTTTCTCTTTATTACTGATTTTCAGCCATTTGATTATGTGTTATCTTGATTTAGCTTCCTTTATGTTTTATGTGTTTGGGATTTATTAAACATTTTGGATCTCTGTTTATAAGTTTGATCAAATTTGGAAAAATTTCAGCCATGATTTCTTAAAAAAATTTTTTTTGGTCGCCTGCTCTCCTCTCCTTGTGGATGCTATTTATACATATATTAGGTTGCTTAGTGTTTTTTATAGCTCACTGGTGCTCTTTTCATGATTTTTTTTCCCTTTATGTTTCATTTAGAATGGTTTCTATTGGAATTGCTTAAAGTTCATTAATCTTTTCTTCTGCAATATTTAATCTACCATTAATCTCATCTGGTGTATTTTTCCTGTTAGACCTTGTAGTTTTTAATCCCAGAAGTATGACTTGAGTCTGTTTTATATCTTCCATGTCTCTAATTTTTTTAACAGATAAGACACAGATTTACAGGTGCCTGTAAATAATGGTTCAATAAACATAAGAGTGTATATATCTTTTCAAATTAGTGTTTTCATTGTCTTTGGGTAAATACCCAGTAGTGGAATTACTGGGTCATATGGCAGCTCTATTTTTAATTTTTTGAGACACCTCCATACTGTTTTCCACAACAAGTGTACCAGTTTGCATTCCCACTAACAGTGCATTAGGGTTTCTTTTTCTCCACATCCTCGCCAACACTTGTTATTTGGTAGAAGCATTTCTTTATTGTGTTTTTAGTAAGTGTGTCTGCCAGTGGTAGCAGTAGCAAAGGCAGGTAAATCTTGGCCACTGGCTTCCTGCTCAGATATCATGCTTCCCACAGTAGCAGCCACACAAATGCAGTCTTGACAGCGTAGCATCTGTGGGCTCTCAGCCTGGGAGCAGCAGGCACTTTGGATCCATGGTCTTCTGCAGCATCAGAAGGAATATGCATTCCTGGGTGTAAGGTAGTTTTGGCAGTTCCAAGAGCTGCCTCCTCATTACAGAAATAACTGTGGGCTCTGGATAACACTATTTCCTACTTTGATTCTTCAGCTTTAGGGCTGGGAGTGGCTTCTTGAAGTAACTAGTCTATATATAACTTTTTTTGTATAATCAATATATTGTATTAAATTTTTTTATAATCTATGATGTTTCTTCAAAACATCCACAATACTTTCTTTCTCCTAACTGAACACTAAGTGTTATAGGAAGATATAAAATAATTGGATTATACTTTATTTAAAGATTCTGTCAGCATTACTCCACTGTCTTCTAGCACTCAGCATTGTTCTGGGGAAATTTGAGGTCAGCTTGATTCCCTGCTCTGCTTTATAATTTGCTTTAATATTTTTTACTGGATACAGATGATTTTTTTTCTTCATTTTTGACATCCATTAGCTTTGTCCATTTGTCTGGATATGGATTGTTCTGTATCAGGTTTTCCCAGACATCTGTATGTCTTTTTTTTAAAGACTTGGGTCTTGTTTCTGGAAAATTTCCTTGAATCATGGAGTGCACTTATTCCCTTATTTTTCTCCAGATACACAAATGAGGTATATGATAGAACTCATCTTCCTGTCTTTAGTATCATTTTTTGATCATTCCTTCTTTTTTTCCTCAATGCTATACTCCTCTTCTTCTGAATATTTTATATGACAGGCAGAATAGCTGCCCCTGCCCCCCCAAAGATGTCCAGGTTCTAATCACTGGAACCTGTGTCTGTGTTACATTACAAGGCAAAAGGGACTTTGTGAATTCAATTAAGTTTATAGACTCACAAACAGGGATATTATCCTGGATCAGCTGGTTGGGCTCAATCTGATCACATGAGTACTTAAAAGTAGAGAATTATCTCCCTAAAAAGGGATGAATCAAAACAGGAAGTTAGAGAGATTACAAACATGAAAAGGATTCAACTTGCTATTTTTGGTTCTAAGATATCGGGACCCATATAGGGCAAGTCCTCTAGGAGCTAAGAAAGGCCCAAGTTGCACAAGCAAACAGAGACCTCAGTCCTAACCTACAAGGACCTGGATTCTCCCAGCAATCTGAATGTATTTCAAAGTGGATTCTTCCTAGAACCTCCTGATAAGACTCTAGCCAGTGAACATAGTGATTTCATCCTTGCAAGATTTGGAACAGAAAAATTAGCCAATACCACATGTATTTCTGACTTGCAGAACTGTGAGATAAATAAGTTTGTGTTGTTTTAACCCTCTCAGTTTGTGGTGATTTGCTTGGAAGCAATAGAAAATGAACTTATTATACATCATGCTTCAATACAATTTATTTAAAAATGAAGAGATCAAAGTGGTACACTAAAATAAGAAATGAATGAATTTGAAATTTTGAACTAATACCTCTGACTATAATGATCTTTTCCTTTACATTCCAGTGTTAACATATTACAAATTTTATTGTTATTGTTCAGAATTTCCACTAAAATATATGGTCACCCACATTGATTTTATGAATAAGACTTTATATTTAAGTATCTAAATATAAAAGAAATATAGAGCAAAAGTTTGTAAATATGGGAGAAACAAGTAAAAAAGTAAAAAAAAGATGCATCACTGAAGAAGTGTATAAAAAATTTCTAGACAAAGTAAGTAACATGGATAGAACTATTCAAGTAAAATAAGTTACCAAAATTACACTACAGTGTATAATTTCATCATTCTGTGCAATAGTGGTAGAAACATGAATTAATTTGGCTTATCCAATTAATCAATTAAATCTATTATATTTTGAAGTACTCACTAGGACAGGAAATAAAATTTTTAAAGTTTTTATGAATCAAGGACTTCGGTTCTAGCTATCATAGAATAACAGGGAATAGACTTATCTTCTGACAATACACAACTAATAAACTGGATCAAATATACAGAACAATAGTTTTTAGACATTGCACAAAGTCCTATTGCACAATTGCATAGGACTTTGATACATGAGAGAAAGGAAACAAGTAAATCCTATGATTACCTTGGCTTCCTACTTCAAGGGAGAACCACAACAGGAAAGAGAATCAAAAGCAGAATATGCAAGACTTGATTAGGCAATGATGACCTTGAGACAGAGATCTGAGTCCAGGGAGATAAGATGACTGGCAGAGTTGGGCAGAGTTCTGGAGAGAAAGAACCAATGCATGAAAAAGAAATATGTGCATTGATCCCTTTTATTCTTTGCCTAATACTAAGCCATGCAAGCATAGAGTGAAACTCTATAAGCAAAGAAGGCATGGGAAATTGTAAGCTGAACAATTTTCAGGGATGTACATTACTTAGGAATAAGATATATTTAGGTTCTGATAAGACAGACGGGAGAGTTTTCATTGAACACTCAGTAAAGACCCCAGAAAGATCATGCCTTAGGAGTAGTTCTAAATTATCTCTAGAGTAAAAATATTCCAGGCCAGTGATGTCCAGTATAGTTACTAGGGCTATGGAACTGAATTTTTAGTTTTACTTAATTTTAATTAATTTAAATAATTTATATTGAAACTTAAATAGTCAAATGTGTCTAGAGGCTACCATATTGGGCAGTGAAGTTCCATGGCCAACCTCATGCACCTTAATAAAGACAAGTCTTGAGGAGATGAAATTGAACTGCAAATAACTGCTTGCTATAACAAATCCCAAAACTCTTTAAGAATACAAAATCTAGATGTTCAGCTATGATTCAAAATGTCCAGAAACTAAGACAAAAATTATTAGATATGCCAAGAAGTAGAAAAAATGTGAGCCATAACTAGGACAATCAATCAATAGAAACAGACCCACAAATGACAAAGATGATGGAATAAGTAGACAAAGATGTCAAAATAGGGTAAATATACTCAAAGATTTTAAGGAACACCATTAACATACTGAAGAGAAAAATGAAAGATTTTTAAAAACTAATAGAACTCTTAGGGATGAAAAAATAAAATATCTGAAATAACAAATTCAGTTATTAAGGACAATTGTATATTACAGAAGAAAAGACTTGTAAACTTGAAGAGAGCAATAGAACCCATTTTTTTTTAAGCCAGAGAATAAGGATGGGAAAGAAAATGAACAGTGACATAAGGGATATTATCAAAAAATCTAACATACATATAATTGGAGTCCTAGAAGGAGAGCAGTGGGAAAGACAGAGAAAACCATTAAAGGAATAATTTCTTTGAAGAAAAATTTCCCAAATTGATGTAAACTACGGTTCCATGCTTACAAAATACTCAACAAACCCCAAGCAGGAAAAACATGAAGAAAATCATACCACAGCACATCATAATCCTGCGGCAAAGAAAAAAAAAAAGCGGTAAAGAGAAAATCTTAAAAGCTGCAGCAAAAAACACCACCTAACTTACAGGGAGACGAAGTTTCATTGGAAACCATGGAAAGCAGAAAATATTGGAATCTCTTTAAAGTGTTGAGGGTATAAAAGTCAACCTAGAATCTATACCCAGAAAATTTCCCTCAATAAATACATTACAAAGAAAAAAAAAAAAGGCCAACATCATAATAGCTATTATTTAGTGCCATGGCCCATGCTAGGCACTTACATATATTTACCTCAATTGATCCTCATTATTAGCATCATTTAACCAATGAGGAATCTAAAACTTACTTCCAGGGGCACCTGGGTGGCTCAGTCAGTTGAGGGTCTGACTTTGGCTCAGGTCATGATCCTGGAGTCCCAGGATCAAGCCTCACATCGGGCTCCCTGCTCAGCAGAGAGCCTGCTTCTCTGTCTGCCCCTCACCCCACTTGTGCTCTCTCTCGCTCCCTCTCGCTCCCTCTCGCTCTCAAATAAATAAATAAAATCTTTAAAAAAATAAAAAAACAAAACTTACATCCA
The DNA here is from genome assembly GCF_002201575.2 of Neomonachus schauinslandi. Lineage (NCBI taxonomy): Eukaryota > Metazoa > Chordata > Mammalia > Carnivora > Phocidae > Neomonachus > Neomonachus schauinslandi. Next base: position 47,809,199 of record NC_058404.1, on the reverse strand, counting down.
TGGGGTAGCTTGGACAAGGTTATGGAGGACAAACAATAAAACCAGGATGTATTCATTCCGTCATTCAATAAATATTCTTTGACTGTTTATTAAGTGCTAGACATGTTTTAGGGTCCAGGTTACTACAGTTAAGGGTCAGACAAGACCTCTCTTTTGTAGTTTCCTGTCTCATTAGTGAGTCAGGTAATTATCAAGTGAATGACTGACTTAATTTCGGATAGTAAGAAAATTGGAGGTCTGGAAGTTGGTGATCGAGGCTCACTGAAGGGGAGCCAATGAGTCATTAGTCTGGAGAAAATGATCTAAGGAGTAGACGTCTGAACTAGGACATATGGGAGGTAATCTAGTGATAATAAAACCTTGGTGTACCCTTGGACGGGAACAGAGGGCCAAGGAAGCGTTGTGGAGCTGGAGACAATGACCTATATTAGTTAGGGGTCTGTAAACTATAGCAGGGTTTCCTTGGTGTAGAGAAGCAGGTTTCAGTTAAGGCAAACTGAATTACTAAGTAAAGCCCGAATTCCTCCCCATTGAGCTGGTAAAGCTGGTAAAATTTGCGATCCTAGTGAGGGGCAAAACACGTGGTCTGGCCGGCTCCACTCTGGAGGAAGGCCTGAGTGTTAGTCTGTAAAGTATGTTATCACGAGGGGAAATTTGTGTTTTACATGTTAAACTGGGTCTGGATGCTAGAGAATTTGTATGTACCACATTACATTTTACTTCCCCCACTGCCTTTATTCAAAACCAGTTAGATAAGAAGTCAGGTAGAAGAGAGGGTCAAACACATACAATAGCAGCTAACGTTATTATGCCCTTCATATATGCTAGACTCGGTAAGGACTTCATATAGTTAGTGTCCTATTGAATTCTCTCAACAATCTCACAAGTTAGGTATTACTACTATTCTACAGATAGGAAAACTGACACACTTGCAACGTACTATCCACAAGATGGCAGTGGTAGAGCTAGGACTTGAATCCAGAACCATTTGACTCCAAAGCACAGACTCACAGCTACTATGATCCCTTTGTATTTTAACACAAACGTGGAAGAAGTGACTACTGTTTTCTAATTGTAGTCTAGTTTCTTAGCCTCCAGGGCACTGTCTAGAAAAAATGGGCCTGGTTGGGCCAGATTCTTCTTTACCCAGATTTCCAGAGATCCAACCTGGCCCCATGTTGAGTTATTCTATGCCATCTGCGCTGCCATGCACACTTCCTTCAGAATCTCTCATTATCAGAGTTCCTACTTTCTATTCAGGGGCTTATGCAAAGTTCAATCTATGAGGCTCAATGATTTAGCACTTCTCTTGTAGGAAAGAATTTTTTTCCTTTCAAATGCTCAAAAAAAAAAAAAAATCCACACACACACACACAAAAGAACGAAAACAAACAAAAAACAAAAAAACAACCTGCTCGCTGCCTGTGCATTAATCCAAGGAATGATCTCTTTCAAATTTCCTGTCAAGAGAAAGAACCACAATTATATTGTGCAGAAAATGTTTTACCTTGATATCTGAAATTTCATCCAGTTCTAGAACCTTGCAATTTTATTGCCCTTGGAAAAATAAGGGCCAAATTTAATATAAATCAGTAAGGACATGGACATTTTGATCCACTGCTTTGGCACCTGTCACACTGATATCTAAATTAGGACCTTAAGCTTCTTTCTTTCTTTCTTTCTTTCTCTTTCTTTCTTTCTTTCTTTCTTTCTTTCTTTCTTTCTTTCTTTCTTTCTTTCTTCTTTCTCTCTCTTTTTTCTTTCTTTTCTTTTCTTTCTTCTCCTTCCTTCCTTCCTTCCTCCTTTCCTTTCCTTTCTTTTCCTGTCCTGTCCTGTCCTTTCTTCTTTTCTTTTCTTTCTTTCTTTCTTCCTGCTTGTTTCACTTTCTAACAAAGCTTTGTCTACAACCTTTTTGGTGGACAGTTATACACTGTATCCAGATTTAAAATGTAGCTGATTGATCTAGAACTTTCATTTTCAGGAAATTAGTCTAACAAAATAAAGAGTACTAGATGTCTGTATATGGATAGCCACTGCAAAATTACTTGCAACAACAACAACAAAAAGTTAGAAAAAAATCTAGATGTGGCCAACAGGAAGTCAATTTAATTAATATACCACGGTGTATCTTTGTAATGCTGCCATTAAAAATGAAAATGTTTCTCAGTCGTGGGAAAATGTGGGCCATAATGTGAAAATCGTTTATAAAACAGTGTGAGTAGAACTCCAGTTTTTGTACACATGAAAGCAAAACGAATGACGCCTGCGTGGTGGCATTATGGATGAACTTTATTTTTTTTTCTGGCAATCTAACATAGTGGTTAAGACTATGGGTTCTGGAGGGGCGCCTGGGTAGCCCAGTTGTTGAGCATCGGACTCTTGGTTTGGTTGGGGTCATGGGACTGAGTCCTGCGTGGAGCCCTGAGCTTCTCGCTCTGCTCCTCCTGCTCATGCTCTCTCTCTAAAATAAATAAGTAAATCTTTAAAAAAAAAAAAAAAGCCTGTGGGCTCTGGAGATGGCCCAACTAGGTTGAAACCTTGGCTCTACTATTTACTAGTTGTGTGGCTCCTAGGCAAGTCACTTTTATGAAAATTAGATGAGTTAATTTATGTAAAATCTTTAGTGCAGTGAAACTATCATCATCATCCTCCATTATAAAATAGAAACAAAATTAAAAATAAAAAGTGCCTTTAATAACAAAGAGGCAGTGTGTTTAATATTGTACAAAAGGACACATGGGAACAAGAGTAAGAAAAACTGGGTTTGAGCCCAAGCTTTTACCAAGTGGTGAGTTTTTGTTTTTTTTTTTAAAGATTTTATTTATTTGACAGAGAGAGAGATAGCGAGAGCAGGAACACAAGCAGGGGGAGTGGGAGAGGGAGAAGCAGGCTTCCCGCCGAGCAGGAAGCCCGATGTGGGACTCGATCCTGGGACCCTGAGATCATGACCTGAGCCGAAGGCAGACACCTAACGACCAAGCCACCCAGGCACCCACCAAGTGGTAAGATTTTGCGCAAGTCACATCCTCTGAGTCCTGATTTCAAGGGTCAAATGGGGAGAGTAACACTCACCATTTCAGAAATGTAGTTGGGATCAAATGAAAGTTTATAAGAGGACTACATAAACCAGGATATACTCTGCAAAATATTTTATTATTATATTGAGTGTTGACTCCTTAATGTCATACGCAATTACAAATAATTGTGTCCTTGGGGCGCCTGGGTGGCTCAGTTGGTTGAGCGACTGCCTTCGGCTCAGGTCATGATCCTGGAGTCCCTGGATCGAGTCCCGCATCGGGCTCCCTGCTCGGCTGGGAGTCTGCTTCTCCCTCTGACCCTCCCCCCTCTCATGTGCTCTCTCTCTCTCTCAAATAAATAAATAAAATCTTTAAAAATAATAATAATAATAATTGTGTCCTAATTCCAAAGCAGGAGAGGTACAAACTCAAATGGTCACAGAAGAAAGGGAAGTTAAGTAGATGTAGTGGAATAAACTTGTCCACGAGATCCGTCAGCACTTGGCCACGAGGGGAGAGAGTGAAGAAAGGGTAAGAGGAGGAGAGAAAGAACTTTATATTTTCTTAGAGTGGCAGGGTTCCTGGTGTGGCATTCCATCACATCCTAACCACCTGTTCTTTGCTATTTAAGATAACAACTATATAAGCTGATCAATCTGGATCCCTTCTGGCATTGTTGAGTAAACTGCTGGGCAGCAAGGGTTTGATCTAGATTGGGGCCAATAGATTAACATTTTCAAAGATACTGGGAAGAAGCAAAATGTCACTAGTGAAAGTTCAAATTTTGGTGCTTCATTCTGCTGACTTTGCTGCGTGATTCAGAGAATAATAAAGTAACAGTACATTTCAATTCCCACAAGGGACATATGTTATAGTTCTCTTTGTAGAGTGACTCACAGCTATGTGACTCTTGATGAAACAGTTTTATGTTTTGCCATTTTTCAACTGAGGAGCTTGGCTTAATGAGGTTTGAGGCCCCTTTAAGCAATAAAGTACTTCTTTATTGATGTATAGGTCAAGATTATGCTAATAGGACATATTATTGGTAATTTGGAGTGGATTCTTTACCTATAATAATTTTAACTATTATAACCTTGATGGAGTTCAGAATTAAAATAAGAAGGATCTTCTGGAGAAGAGAGTGACCACCACAGAAATAAATATCACCTTACCTCTGTGCCACCCCACCCCCACTCCGCTGGGATTACCGAGAGTACACCTGAGTAAAAGAAGCAAAACCATGCTAAAGCATTGAGATGAGACCATCTCATTTAATTTTATGAAGCTGGCCCAATCCTGACAAAAACAGCTATACACAAAAACTAAAGATCAATGTCATCTAGTAGACAGAGGTAAAATTCCAAAAATATTATTCATCAATTTAGTAGTTTCAAAGGGAATAAAAATAAACTCAATAGACAGCCACAGCATTTGATATTGTTACATTTGATAAAAAGAAAAAAAATCTTAGTGAAAATAGAACCAGGGAGATTTTTCTTCTTAACGTGATAAAGAGTATCTCAATCAACAGCCCACATTATACTTAACAACAAACACCAAAGGTATTCCCCATGCAGTCATGAATAAAACAAACAACTTCGTATCTGTTTTTTATTTAGCATTACTTTGAAAGTTACTGCTATTAAAGCAGAAAAGTCAGAGATTTGGAAATAAGAGATTCAATACTGGAAAATAAATGAAATTATGTGTAGACAATATAATTACACAAAACACCAAAGTATCAACTGACATACAAAGTGCAATTACTAAATGTTCTAGTTAATGGCTAAATTTAAAATATAGTGAAATTAATAGCTCTCATATGTCATCATTAATAAAATGAAAATGCAGTGAAGAAATACAATGAATCATAATAAAAAGCATGAAGTGTAAAAAATGATTAAAGAGCTTTTTCTCATTTTCTAACCATAAATGAAGGGAAGGACTTTCTATCCATAAATGAAATAAACTCTTTGGTTGGAATACAAAAGAAGAAGAAGAAGAAGAAGGAGAAGGGGAGGGAGAAACAGTTTGAGAAGAGGGAGGAGGAGAAGGGGGAGGGGGAGGAAAAGAAAGTAAGAGAAAACACAGTCTATGGTATTTTGTTATAGTAGCCTGGCAGAGTAAGTAAGCAAAAAACCAGAATGTTATGAATAACTATGCTCATAAATTTGATAACTTAGATGAAATGGACAATTTCCTTGAAAGTCAAACTGCCAAAACTCAAGAAGTAGTCTGCATAATTCCATTTAAAGAACTGAGTTCAGATAAAAATCTTCCAATAAAGAGGCCCAAATGGCATTATTGGTGAATACTATCCAACATTTAGGGAAGAAATTATATGAATTCTACCTACATTCTTCCATAACTCATTTGATGAAGGCAAAATTACACTGACCGGACAATGCCATTAAAAGGAAAGGAAACTACAGATCAGTATCCCTTATGTACATTGATGCAAAAATACTCAACAAAATACTAGCAAAGGAATCTAAACAATATTCTGGAAATTCAAGGCTGGTCCTACAAAGGAAAATGAATATGATTCACACACCAACATTATGAAGAAAAAAAAGACATGATCGTTTCAATAGATGCAGAAAAAACATTGGAGGAAACCCAACATCCATTCATGATTAACAAGTCTCAGAAAATCAGGAATAAAAGGGAGTTTCTTCAGCCTAAAAAAGGCCATTTACAAAAATCCTACAATTAACCTACTTAATGGTGGAAGACTGAATGCTCGCCTCCCAGGACTGGTGACAAGGCAAGGATGTGTCTGACCTCACCACTGCTTTCACCATCACCTGAAAGGTCTAACCAGTCCAGCAGGGCAAGGAAAAGAAATAAAAGGCATTTGAAAGGAAAATTAGAAAGACTGTAAAGAAAGAAAATGTTTATTATAAATAAGCTGCAGACAACATGACTGAATAGAAAACTTCTAAAAATCTACATAAGTGGATTTGGTTAAGTTATCGGGATACAAGGTCAATATACAAAAATCAATTGTATTTCTAGATATTCACAATGAACAATTAGAAATTGAAAATTTTGTATGTATACACACAAAAAACATGAACTAAGAACAATATATGTGCAAGATCTGTATACTAAAAACTAAAAACACTGATAAAAGAAGTCCACGACCCACATAAAACAGAGCGATACGCTGCATTCATGGTTTGGAGGACAAATACTAAAATGTCCACTCTCCCTGAACTGGTCTATGCATTCAGTACAATTATTATCAAAGCCAAGAGGCTGACTCTAAAATGTATAAAGAAAAGGTAAAGGAACCCAAATTGCAAAACGTTTTTTAAAAAGAATAAAGTTGATTTACTGGCTTATGGGAAGCTATAGCAACCAAGGCAATGTAGTATGGGCGAAAGCACACGTATGAACTAATGGAACAGTTTAGAAATAGACTAATACTGTGTCAGCTGATTTTCGACAAAGGTGCAAAGAAAAACTTTGATCTGTGGTGGATATGTAATTTTTATATGTACAATATGTAAAAAGTAACTCAAATGGATTCCAGACCTAAATGTAAAAACTGAAAACTTCTGAAATCCTAAAAAAAAAAAATCTTTGTCACCTTAAGTTAGGCAGGTTTCTTAGATAGGACACCAAAAGCATAATCCATTAAAGAAAAAGTTGCTCAAGTGGACTTTATGAAAATTAAGAACTGCTGCTCTTCAAAGAGCTCTGTCAAGAGAAGAAAAGACAAGACAAGCTCAGACTGGGAGAAAATATTTACACAACATATGTCTTGTATCAAGATTATAGAAATTAGTACCTGGCTAGAAATACAAAAACACAAATTGGTTTACCACTTTTGACTTTTTCAAATTAAAGATAAAACATAGGATTTTTGTCCATTAGTGAGAATGTGACGATATGGGTAATCCCATAGAGTTGTTACGGAACTTCCAGTTTTGGAAGGAAATCTGACAAGATCTATCAAATCTTAAATATATCCATACCCTTTAATACAGAAACGATACTTCTAGAAATGTATCCTTAAAAATCTTACACTAAGGTACTTCTGTTTGCAAAAATGAAAACAAAAATCAGCCCTCACAACAGGGACTGATGAAATAAATAGCGGATCATCCAATGTGAGGCTATGCAGACAGGGAAATCTTGCTTCAAGAGTATTCTGATCTGGGAAACTGCTCAAAACAACGGTAAGTGGAGAAATAGGACATAGAACTATACAGGATTCCATTTTCGGTGAAAAAGAAAAGACAAACGTTTTCTCTGCATGATGAGATTACTGGTGGGGTACTTTTCCTTTTTGTACTTCCTGAAAAACATGTATTCAAGATACAGTAAAAGGAAATGGTGTCCCAAAGTTAACTCCACACAAAGTTCGACATAAACCAACATGTAATTCCCGGTTTCCTTGTAAAAGAAAGCGAGCGTGGCACGTAAGGATTCGGTTTTGCAAAAGGTGGGCAGACTGTATAGGCTATGATTGACAGCTCAAAACTCCTTCTAATTTCCTTTTGGTTGCTTCCCCAGGAAGATACGACCATGACAGACATCGTTGACCGACATGAGGGATCCCCCCTCGATCACTGGGCCCTCAATTGAGCACTCCTAGTATTCATGTTGAATACTGGTTTTATCTGGACACAAATACGCTTTGGACTTTCCCTTTATCTGGCTCCCAACTTAGTTTTTAATAATTAAGGTCTTACAGTTCAGGCATAGAATTCTCCTGTTGATGTATTCTTAAAAATACCTGTTCAGGGCTTAACCATTGCCCCCTAGTGGGAAAGCCCTCAAATAACTTGTTGCTGTTCACACACTAGAGTGTAACTGTAGCTAGAATATTAAAAGAAACAAGTACTGTCTTTGCCCTTTATGCCAGTTTATTTCTTTGCCAGGTTTCTCCTTTTGGAGGAATCTTGTAGTGCCTTCAGTATGATAGGTTCTGTGCTAAAGAGGAACTTTTCGTATGTATTAACTTTAATCCCATAGGGTGGGCATTTCTTTGTTTTTATGTTTATTTAAGGTGGCCATTTCTTAATGCTTACACAGAGGTAAGTCACAGCGCTAATACCATTATGCAATAAAATGTCAAGGAGACAAAAAATTTATCATTATGCTTAAAAAAGTATCTTCAGCAGTTGAGAACATCCCAAGACCTTGCAAATTCACTAATCATTTGATACTACTACTGAAGAGTTAAAAATGTTTTGGCCTCATATGCATTTTTACAAAATGAAGCAGGGTCAGGTTCTAAGGTTTTGGGGGAAGAGATGTGTAAAAAACCTTTTTAGCCATGGTTAACACGCACACAAACACACACACAAACACAGCTTACCAACCAACTGAATAAAGAAGATACCCCATATAGTAGTGCTCTCAAATACTAAATAAATTGACTTGGTTCTCGATTACCTAGCATTCACCTTTTTTCTCTTTTCTTGGCTTGGTTTTGTTCTTCCAGAAGTGTACAGTACTACCTCCACTTGAATGTATATGTGATTAAAAAAAAAAAATGCTGAAAGTGTTCCCTAAGAAGGTAATGATTTATATTCCACTAAAAATACTTCTCAGTACTGTTTAGGTTTCACATATAAATTTTCCAAGACTAAAAACCTATTACTTGAAATAAATCATGTTACACACCGGAAGAACCTGTTTTCATATTTCTCATTTTCTTTAGGAATATCTGTAACCAGAATCCTTCTCACACTGAAGGTTTAAAAAGATCCTCACTTAAAAAAAAATAAAATAAAAAAGACCCTCACAATTTGAAAGGAAAAAAACCCCTGCATGAACGTATTTATTCCGAAAGACTAAGAGCTTCACAGAAGAAAGCTTAATATCCAGTAGTTAGTTGTTATATAAACTTGTGTTTACATAGTTAGAGATTTATAAAATAACTATTGCCCAGCCACTAAATAAAGATCAAAGGAGATTAACAGTTTTTTTCCTACTGTAATTAAAGAAAAAAAAAAAAAAGGTTAAGACAGAAGGGACAGGGTATGAATGTAGGTGTCAAGAGAATAGAATACAAGCAATTTGACAAGACTAAGTTTATTCTAAGCAAAATTTTTATTAATAAAAAGATTAACCATGACCATATGAGATGAGTGGCTGGGCTTAGAATTTGCTACATCAAATAAATTAAAAATTGATACTTGAGAATATCATTACAATTTATAATAGCATTCCTTTATAGAGGCATTTTTAATTTTAGCAATGTTTCTCTTTAACATAAAAAACTAACCCTTAGTGTCATGGGTGAGAATCATTACAGCTACTGCTGAAACCAAAGAGAATTTCCAAGAGCTGTTTGGCGGTATTATCTCAAGACCTACACCCAAACTTTAGGGAAACAATCTTCCAAAAAGATCTGGAACACTGCCTGATCAGAGACGAGTATCAGTGTTTGATACTGTGGCAGGAGAATATCCCACTCCAAGTCAAGTGTGAAGAATAAATAACACAAATTAAGAATGCACCCAACACCCCCAAAATAAGTTAGTAAAAGTGCCATTACTTTAAGAATTATCAGACATATCATGTGTTTAAGTACAAATTCAAATTTGTTAAGTCCAAAAGATACAGTAATTTTATTACATAAAATTTCTGTATGCTAAAAATGTTAACTTACAAGAACATAATATTTGTATACGTGTAGAGGGAATTACGGTTCAATTGTCTAATCATTTTTCATTGATGAGAATAGAACAGTAGGTAGTGGACATAGAAGAAGCACTCAGAGTCCTCGAAACTTCAAGGTTGTCTATTACTGCTCAGCCAAAACACACTAACCATTCTCTAATAATATAAATGCCTACTCGATTTATATTTTTAAAAATAAAGTCCATTTGTTTCTCCATTAAAGCTTCTGCAAGACTGACAAAGGTACATTCTACCTATTAAAAATAGGAGTACTCTTCATCTTTGGATAGGGAAATGTAATCATATATAGATTACTAAAATTTTTCTTTGAGGCAGCTATTGGGAGTCCATGAAGCACTTTTTGAACACTGTACCTTTAAAGTTTGTCTTTAATATTAATACTTTGGAAAACCAAAAATAGAGGAAAAACATCTATGGCAAAGTACATTTCATTCAGATTTGAAAGCAGTAAAATACAAAAAAAATAGTGCAGTGTCAATTTTATCTCTGTAAATCACTTGATAGTTTTGTTTTATAATTGAATGACAAAAAAAAGTTTTAACCTGTTAAAAAAGTTTAAGTCTTTGACTTTAGTAAGGCAAAAATGAAATTAAGCACTGTAAAAAGACTTTAAAAATGAAGTTCTACAAATTTGGTTCCCATTTACAACAATTTCATTAACAGATGAGTTAAGTGTAGATACAATGTATCCAATACTCTTATAACCACAGTAAAAAAAAAAGAAAATCTCTAGCAATTTATAGATTGTGAAATCCTTAGTAATACCAGTATATATTCAAAACACGTTCATACAGAACCAAGACCTCTCCTTCTCCATGTAAAAGAACACTTGTTAAAGATAATTAACAAAAATACCAATTAAACAATGGAAACTCATTTCATTTCACTGCGCCCAAAAGTATGACACAAAATATTAGCTTGAAGAGGTAGATTAAAAAGAAAAAAGAAAACCAGATTCTCCATTCTTTGTCACTTTTATTCAGTAGTAGTATTTTTTTCCTTATTTTCGGTGCCAGACACGGCAAGGAGTGATTACAGCCAACTGTTGTTAAAACATTTGTTCGCAACATATACCCCCTTTACCACTGACCCCAAACTGACTCATTTCGTGTGCTTTCGTTCGTTCTTTTTTTTTAATATACCACCACCAAGACTGGGTGGAGGGGGCAAGGGTAAAAGAGATGAAGGGGAAGAGTCCAGGAGGCCAGAAGAGGAGGAATGCTACAAGCCACAGTAAGAATGAGCTGTATTTAATTTAAAAAAGGGGGAGGGGTGTACCCCACAAATGATACAGTAATGAGGATACACAATTAAATCCCATAAGCATGACTGAAGGCTTTCACTGTGTTTGACGTCATCACAATGGAAGGCATAAAAAGTGGAGTAAATCAATGTTGATACAGTCCAATCTAGTCCATTAGGCAAGATGGTGCAAGAAGTCATTTAAATTAAAAGTGCCCTACCCTTACCTACATGGCTAGCAGACATGGAGAACACCACAGTGATGAATCCACAGAGATTTCTCCATGTAGCTATAAAAAATGTGTTGTCGAATGGCACATTGTCAAACACTGGAAAGGGGCGCCACAATGGACCTCTCTCTTTTTTAGGTACGAATGCTAGATTCAACTATCTCAACTAAGCAGGAAGTGGGCTCTTCTGCTGGGAATGCCAACCCTAATTCACTTTGTCTTGAAATATATACAGATTGTTTGTAGTAGCTACAGCAATGATATTTTCCTTGGGGTGCCAGGCTGTATGAAGAATTTTCTTGTTGAAGTCTAGGCTGTCAACACTGATTTCATCTTTCTTTCGCTTGCCACTTGCACAGACTTTGCGTGGCTTCAGAACCGTGCGAGGTTTGTTGTTTTCCCGTGACGCTTCTAGGGTTATGTCTCGCTTTGTGTTCCTGTCAAACATTCTGAAGAAATTATTGTAAGATCCGGTCATGACAACACTGCAAAAGTAAACAGAGGACGCAGTCAAATAAGTGAGCAAAAGTTAATTTCCTGCAAAACGATTCAGTGATGAAACCTAGCCTATTACCGCACAGGAAATAGCTACTTCAAGCTGATCTGGATTTAAGGAGAGGCTTGCTGACACCAACCCAGGGACCAATTATTCAAATAAACTAGTACTAGTCTGGTACTAGTTAGTGGTAGTTAACTTGGATTTCTAGTAACTAGGAGATTTCTAGTCTCCTTTTCATGACTACCAAAGCTATCACCAAAGTTGAAAGTATTCTCAAGAATAGCTTCTTAGTAGTAGTACTAAAATAACCTCTGCTGAATATATTTTTGCAACTGCAGGCTTTGTGATTAACTAAATCTGTAGGTAGCTTCTTCAAATACCAACCAACTGTGGGATCACAGGTTCTAAAACCCTTCAAAATTCACGGTAAATAGCTGTTCATAAGAAACCAATGCTTTACTTTGTGATTTAAATTATAAACTATAGAATTTGTTCCTAGGATGTTGTCTGGTTGGGATAATGCTATCTCATGAATGCTTATAAGAAATCTCCTTCTGGGACGCCTGGGTAGCTCAGTAGGTTAAGCGCCTGCCTTCAGCTCAGGTCATGATCCCAGGCTCCTGGGATCAAGCCCCACATCGGGCTCTCTGCTCAGCGGGGAGCCTGCTTCTCCCTCTGCCTGCAGCTTCCCCTGCTTGTGTGTGCTCTCTCTCTCTCCCCCCCTCCGACAAACGAATAAAAAAAATTAAAAAAAAAATCTTCTGAGAATATTAAGAGAGTAGGATATAAATTTTTTAACAGGAAATCATTTTACCTATAACATTAAATACATTTTAAGCACTTTTTGGGGGGACAAATATTTTTAATAGTATCCATCTAAAGGGTTGCCAAATTTTAACCCTACCCAGGGTAGCTCTGTCAGTTCAACTTTCCATCCGTCACTGCTCAACATTTGCTAAGTTTTAAGTACCCAATAAGCAAAACCTCACAAGTTTGAAACTGTTAATTTAGAAAGGGTCTGGTGCTATTATTACTTACCATGTTCTTCCCACATGGTTTAAATAATTATTGTAAATAAGATTATAGAATATCAAGGAACTGTTTAAAGTAATACTTGGAAACAACTGACTATTTACAAGTATCAAAGATATAGGTCATATATGAAATACAAATGATTACCATCTATTCAGTAATGTCAATTCCTCCAAAGGACACTTGACAACATTTTAATCAAACTCAAATTGGTGCATGTGCCTGAGGGTAATAAAACTGTATTTCTTTTAAAATGATTTTATGTAGTTTGGACTGGCATCCCCGTATTATTTGAATTTGTGAGGTTTCAATAATTAGGACACCTAGGTCTATGGCTATTTGTAAGTTTTAAAAGGTTTTCATAGGTCAGCATTTCTGTGTACCTGCCCAAAATGTATAACCTGAATCAAATTATGAGGAAACATTAGATAACACTCAAATTAAGAAACCTCCTATGAAATCATTGGCCTGTTTTTCAAAATGCCAGGCGCAGAAGACAAGGAAAGCATGAACTACCGTTCCAGATTAAAGGAGAACAAGATAGGACAACTAAATGTTACATATACTTTGGGACTGGATATTCGACTGGATTTTCTTCTTTGCTAGGAAGGACATGGCTGAGAGGGCTGGTGAAATTTTAATGGGCTCCAATGGGAACTGTTCTGCTTTAGATGACTGCCCTGTCATAATATAGGAGAGACTCTTATCTTTTAAGAAATGCTCATTAAAGAGTTTAAGGGCAATGGGGCACCATGTTTGGAGTTTACTCCCAATTGGTTAACAAATAAAGTATGTGTGTCTATTTGTGTCTTTATAGAGACAGATATAAAGGAAAAGACTGGCACAGCAAACAGTAACAGGAGAACCTGAGTATGGGCTAAATAAGACTGTGTCACTCTTACAAATTTTCCCCCAGTTTGAAATTATTTCAAAACAAGTTTTCAAAAGGTAAAGGAAATCAAGAATTTCTTTTTGATAATGGAACATAACTTAAAACTGCCAACAAGGTTTCAACAACGTGAGGAAGAGCTGGTGTAGCAGTGCATCAGATCCTAGTGTATCAGTATCTTCTTTCTCTGTCTGCAAATTTCTCCTTTCTCTTCTTCCCTTTCCTTCTTCCTTCTTGATGCTTTAGTGTTAAGTAGTGGCATTCAAAAGCAAAGCTTGCTTGTTCTGAGTCTAGGCTTACTGTGACCAGCCTATTACTGGGTATCATGTTAGATTCAGATAAAAGTTAATATTAAAAATCACACCAAAGATAAATGATCCAAGTTCTAGCATCCTCTGTTTAACACAGAACACCGTGATACTTGAATGTTATTAAGCTTCACTGATTGAACTACTGTTAAATAAAAAGTACCTCTTCATGACCTTGAAGGCAAGTTTAAATAATTCCAACATTGTTTTCTTCTATTTTCTGTTCTATTGGAACACAATAAATGGTAAATAAATACTGATGAGAAAAACTGGAAGATTAAGACTTATTTGTCCTTGGAAATAATGGTACACATTTTCACCATATAGTAAAAACAAATCATACACCGTGGCAAAATTGTGGATTATAAAACCCTAATTACTCATGGTAATATGGTTAAATTACATACGGTAATTACCACTTCTATATTAATGTGATATCTGGAAAAACTGGTGTTTAACATTCCAAATGAAATATCCACTGCCTAAATATTTCTCAAAAGTTTCCTAAATGAACCACCAAACTGAAATTTCACCATTTTAATTGCTGGCATGCCAAAAATGTCATTGATCTGGTTCAAAAAAGGGAAATATTTAAAGATATTTAAATCATAATTTAAGATATCTAGATTTTTTGGTGTATTTTCATAGTTACTAGTGAAACACAATGTTTAATTTTTATCTGCTATTATTACTCCAAGATTATTGAATTTATTTCAAGTGAACGGGGGCAGAGAATGAAGTGAGGATTTGTAATTTATGTCAATCATACCAGGAGAAGTGAAATAGCACATTTCTTTCCTCTAATAAAAGGCACATTTGAATGAGAAGTTCAAATTAAAATCAATTACCTGTCAGATCCATTCCAACAACATTCAAATTTGTCAAATATGCAGTCATTTTCATACAGTGAACAAAGTTTACTTCTGAGGTATTCATGAACCTGGGTTTTAAATATAAATATATTATTACAGATATACTTATTTTCACCTGAGGATCTGCTAAGTGATATTACGAAAATATTTAAACAATTCATTTTTTTAAAAAGGAATATACAGACACAATACTCTGTAATCTTACTAAAACTCAACTCTCTGAGCAACAAACAATAAAGGCATTTTATCCTTTTCACAAACAAATGAGGTCCCTTCTATGAACACACATTTTCCTACTGTAGGACAGAGAAAATACCCTTTGGGGCATGACACATGAACTCCTTATAAGCTGGACTAAAATATTTAGACTAAAATACATTTGAAAATGGTACAGATAGAGAATAATTAAAGACTATTATAGCAGTAGTCGAATATGTTTTTTTTTTTTTTTTTTTTTTAGTAGTTGAGTATGTTAACACTTGGTTTTTTCAGTCCATTAATTGCCGATAGAAAAATACTCAATATTATGTTTTACTTCCTTTTTAAATACCATTCTCTGGGCATAAATAATGGAAGCCTACATTATCATTAAAGTGCCTATGCTATGCACAGCATGGCTGTGCCCTGATTTGGTATTATAACTGACCCTTGAGCAGCACGAGGATTAGGGGTGCTAATCCCCCTGCAGTCAAAAATGCGCATATAGGGGCCCCTGGGTGGCAGAGTCAGTTACACCATCCCACTCTTGGTTTTGGCTAAGTTTGTGATTTCAGGGTCACGAGATCGAGCCCCATGTCAAGCTCCATGCTCAGGGTGGAGTCTGCTTCAGATTCTCTCCCCCTTTCCCTCTGCCCCCCCCCCAGCTCGTGTTCTTGCCCTCTCTCAAATAAATATATCTCAAAAAAATAATCCACATATAACTTGACTCCCCAAAACTTAACTACTAATAGTCTACTGTTGTCTGGGGAAGCCTTACTGATAACATAAAGTTAACATGTATTTTGTGTATGTAATATGTATTATATACTGTAGTCTATAATAAAGTAGGCTAGAGGAAAGAAAATGTTATTCAGAAAATCACAAGGAAAATACATTTGCAGTACTCTATTCTTTTTATAGAACAAAATATCCATGTATAAAGTGGACCCACGCAGTTCAAACTATGCTCTTCAAAGATCAATTGTAAATAATCAACGTATGCATCACTGAAAAAATTGTATCACTTGATACTCCTCACAGAATATCAAAATCTAATGAAAATATACCTGTTTTTTGAAGTAGAATTCACTAGTATTTCACAAAGGGATAAGCCAAAAAATAAATAAATCTGGTATTTAAAAGGCATTCTAAGAAATAATGCATTTCAATATCAACACTGTTAAATTACAAAGCAGGAAAGGTCCAATACCAAATCAGGGGGGTTGTCTTGATCTACTATCTGTTGTTACTTAAAGAGAGCCTTAAAAAAGAATTAATGATAGAAAAGAGTAGGTACCTTCTAAATGCTTAGAATTCTCTATTCTTTATGAAACAACCTAAAGTCTTTTTAAGTGTCCATTTTAACTTTTAAGTATAACGGAATGATTCAGGCCGTATCTATGTAACATTAAGTACAAATCTGTTAACACTGAGGAACGGTAACTCAGGTAGGGTCAGGATAGGAGGCAAAAAATTATTAAGATCAAAATACCCTTTAGTCACACATAGCTCAGCAAGATGCTTATATTAAACTCAACAGCTGAATCTGTATATATTGAATATAAAATGTGACTACTCCGAATCACTAATCTAATTCAGCATAAGCAGAAAAACGGCAAGTTAAGTTAATGATAACAATTTGGCAAAGTTTTAGAATGCACATACAAGGGATTCTCACCAAACAATTTTAAGAGTATGAAGTTAAGATTCAAATCAATTATTCTCAATGGCAACCAGGAGTGGTGGTGGTGGTGAGAAACACCAGGAGACAGATCACAGTCTTGGAAGTTACACAAATGTAATTTGAAAACAAAGCAGTATGTATCTCTTTGCTTTTGTTTCAACATAGCATTTATTTTAAATTTTCAAATACCATTAAGGAAGAGTCTTAAGTAGTTTACGTTTGTCAAAGAGGATTAAAAGGTTTGAGAAACATCATTCTAATTTTATGGAAAACACACAACATAAGGAAGGTACCATTTGTAAATTCTGTATTCTTAAAAACAGTGTTTAAGTGTTTTCTACACTGTAGTCTAGGGCTTACCCCAAGTTTCTGCTTGCCCCCCACCATGTCCCCAGCTGTGCATGTCTTTATTCTCTTCTCCAGAAGAAAGGGATAGGGGATCAATGGTAGTGGCTGGCTGACAAAAAGAGAACCCAGAACTAACATCCTACAATAGACAGCCAAACACCTAAAGCCGTCCGCTGGGCTTTCAAGCCCTTCTCCTTTAGCCTAAGACAACAGTTATCAGCCAAAAGGCAAAATGCCAGTCTATGGGCACGCCAAAGTTAAGCTCTAGTTCAACTACTCCTGCGCATACTCCAACCAGGACATCTCCACTAGGACTGGCCATTCTTCCCAATCCTCTTCCCCACCTAGACCTTATTACAGTACTCTTCCCTCCTCACTTTAAATGTAGACAGTGGTGCGGAAAAAAGTTGTCAATAATGAACCAAACTGGTAGCAAAATCACACTTTAACTGAATAGACAACACAACCTATAAAAGTATATATAAAATTAACATATGGAAAAGCAACATACTCATGGATCTCTGAAGGAAAAAGCCTAAGGGGTCAACCATGCTGCATTGGGATTAACACATAGTACAAAATCCTTCTCTATAAAGACTTAGAAGTAAATAGGGTATATGCTAATTGAAAGAAAAAACTGCAAATACCTGGTATGTTTCCACAGGCCTGTTTTCCATATTTAAGTCCCAAATTTTGACTGACAAATAGTCTCTAGTCATCATATATCGACCACTATGGCTGAATTTTACATCAGAAATAGAGGAGATGATTTCAGAAAAAAAAGACCTGTTACTGGGATCTTCAGGTTCTTCAAACACTAAAAACAAGCAAAAAAAAAAAAAAAAAAAAAGGCAATTTGTGTAAAATTCTGGCTTGGACAAAGCACTTGCTGAGACAACCATTCACAAACTTCCTAAGAGTAAGCTACAGATGACAGGCTAGTGCAGAACCGAAAAAACATCTCTCTGACTATAAGAACATAACCTCCCCTAAAGTTTCTTAAGGGGAATGACTTAACATTGACATTGAAGATACAAAAGTATATACACTCCCAGGGTCCTAGAGCTGATTTAGCAGAACCAGCAACAGCCAGGACTTCGGACTTCAAAGTGCACCAGGTCTGTAGGTTCTGCAGATACGTCCATGACTTTGCCTGTACTGTCACCGCAAGGGAACACACCATCCAAATTTATACCAGATTTTATTTTTTTTTAGTGGCCAGATAAAACTGTTTTGGTAACAGGCATGTACCAATTTTCATGAGTTTTAAAAACACTCAACAACATGAAGACAATAATGCAACCCCTTAATTTTTTAACCCAGTGCTTTTAAACTTTTTTTTAAACCAAGGAAATCTCTTCTCAGAAAAGTATTCCTAGAAAGCTCAAAACAGAAAGCAACAAGAGAGAGCAGGAGGAAAGGAGAAAAGGGAGGGAAGGAGGATAGGAAAAAAAAACAACACTCTACTTGAAAAAAGAGCTGGAGAGCCCAGCCCCAAGTTCCCCCAAAATAACATTCCATTTAAAAATATATCCACTGGGACATCGACAGACATGCTCCCAAGAGAGCCTTTTATGTTCTTCCAGTAGAATAACCTACAATGCCTCATGTGGAGTCAGACAGCTTACCAAAGGGTACAGGAGGCCCTGGGCACACAGGTTTTCAGACTTGTAAACCCATGCAAACGTAGTCACCACGTCTGATGCTAGTTTTCAAAAAAACAGAAAATGTTATCATTTGAAAAAAAAGACCATACACTTACGTTTAGAATGCCTATCACAGAGGGCAGAGGCCCGCATGTCACATAACCGAATAGTTCCTTTACTGCTGCTGTATACAAACGTGTTGCAGCTGTTTGGATGGAATTCTGCTGCCGTAATCACCTCTGTTAGCTCTTCCATATTGGCAGGTTTGATATCCACAATATCTGGATAGCATTTTATTAAGGAATTTCCACTTAGAAAAAAGGGCAAATATAGTTTTATATTTCTCAAATATAGAATTCATTCATAAACTTAAGCACAAGTATTAATTCCGAATTGCATTCTACTCCTTATAGGAGTATAAATCCCAGAGGGATCAAAACTGCTAGAGATTGGGAAAAAATCTTAGAAGAAACCATGTTAGACTGTAGATGGGCCTCTTTTTCTGAGTATGATACAAATCCCAGAATATTATTAGTGTACATTCTAAACAAAACAAGGGTAAAAAACTTCAAGGGGGCAAAAAGGGGAACCTGTTTGCACCACAAAGAAGTTGATTCATTTAATATAAAAAAAGGTGCTTTAAAAACAAACAAAAAAACCAGTAAGAATATATATATATCCAATGAAAAAACTAGAAAAGAACAAAAAGAAATATAAATGGTTGGTAAATAGGACTTTTCACTAACTAGACTGGTAATGGTGGAGGGAAACAGGCTCTTTCATATGCTATGGGTAGAATATGAATTATAGTAGTGTGAATTTTTCAAATGATGTCTATTTAAAAATACATACAACATTAACACTAGCAGCAATAACTGCAAACATTTATCAAAACCTTTTAAAAAGATACTTGAAACATATAAATATATTTATAAACAATCTAGGATGTTTATATATATACATGTATGTTTTTATATATATACACACACACACATATATACTATATGTATATAGTATATTGTGTTTGTCAGGTATGTCTGTATCACACACTTGTACATGTACAGAAAAATCTCAGAAGGATAATACAGACAATGAAAGTGGCATCTGGAGAATATTTCTACTGACTTCATACCACCATGCATCATGACTTGTATGAATTTCTTTTGCCAACCTTACTAAGAATATTTTTATAATTACATTTTTAATAAATAATACTCCACAAATTTGTTTTGTAAAAAACTCAACCATTAAAAAAAATCTGTTCATAGGCACATACTGTACCTACACTCATGGTGTAGGGTGTACTTAATATACATAGTATTACAGCAAAGTATTTAGTATTAAGTACTAAACTTACTATAATAGTACTTAAAATTCCAAGAATCCTGTTTTTAAATCAATACATTATGCTCTTTATCAAAGAACTTCACCCACTGTTTAATCACTTAAACACAAAGAAAAAGTGGTATAAAGTAAGAAGCTACTTTCAAAGAGAAGAAATAAAAATACCCGAAGGAGAGATGGAAAATAAATCTAGTATGGGCACAACATGCCTTCTTTACCAAACACCAAAAAAAGAAACCAAATGGATACTAAAACTCCTGTCTGTAATCTCCAGATGCCAAAGATTAATCCGTAAATCGTCTGCAGATAAATATGTTTCATAATCACTATTAATAGAAATTGAGTTGATGTGATATGTATGAGCATTGGCAAATATTCTTCGTGGACTGGCCTCAACCATTAGGTCCATGGGCCTAAAGACTGGCACCTGTCAATAAGACACATGAAAAACGGTCATTACAAAATGCTCACTATTTACAACGGCACTTAAGGTTCAGTTCTTTATCCTAGTTTTTGAGGGAACACTATAATATTGCACAGCTTTAGCTTTATAAAGCAACTGATGTTGATCCTTAAAGTGTTGAAATGAGAAAAAAATAAATTATTTGGTTAATTTACCTTCTTTTATAGATAGCAATACTATGAGAATTTGCTTTGCTTTCTAGTTCCAATCTTTTGCTGGAGACTCGCAAAGCTCAATGTTTCTGGTTTGAACTGGCTAAGAAGGAAATCAGCCCAGAGCATCTAATTCTTGGTATTTCTTAGCTGCAACTAGGATATCTGGTCCACTTCTACCTACTTCTTTATCTCCAAAGTAAATTAATCTTGATACGTATAAGAGCTGACATTCAAACCATGAGGGCAAAAGAGAGTGCGGCATTGTATAAAACAGTGTTGCACTGGGTCCTGGGTCAGCCCCTGGCACAGAGAGACCTCTATGTGGGACACGGTTACTTAAAACGGGAGTTTCTAATGTCCTATCTGGTTATAAAATTGTTCGGGGGGGGGGCAGATTATAGTTAATGCTATTCAAGTTCTGCTCAGGGTCTAGACTATCTAATATGAATACAGAACACTATCAGAATTACGATCATTTTTTCTTAAGTACTTACTCGTAGTGTAGTGACTGTGGTAGGATCTCTGTACCTTCCATCTTCCTCTTTCAAGTTATACCCTTCTGGTCTTTTGTCCCTTTCACTGATTTTCCATAATTTTATTGTTTTATCTGGAGAGAAAAATGAAAAAAGTCCTCAAAAAAAGAATAATACTAAGAGGAGTTTAAGGCACATTCAAACAAGCTATTTCGTACTTCACCTAAAAGGGTCCCAAGAATAAACTCTCTTATGTGACTTAATAAAAAACAAATTTCCCATTACCTGGAGAATAAAAACACATATACACAGAAATCACAAATTTATACATTAATGGCACTCAAAGTACCATTTTTTAAAAAGATTTTAATTTATTTGACAGAGAGAGAGAGAGCACGCGTGTGCAAGCAGGCGGAGCGGCAGGCAGAGGGAGAGGCAGAGAAACTGACATGGGGCTTGATCCCAGGACCCTGGGCAGAAGGGTCCTGAAGGCAGATGCTTAACAGACTGAGCCACCTAGGCGCCCCTCAAAATTAAAATCACGTCACAGCCAGGTTCTTGTCCTTTAAAAATAATTAAAATAATTAAAGCTGGAGAGGGGAAAAGGTGTGTGTGTGTGTCTGTGTGTGTGTGTGTGTGTAAGCACCCACGTATGTAAACACAAACACATACATATATATACTTAATATTTTTAAAAAGAGAACAAATACAGCCTATTATTTAGAATAAAAATGATAAAGGATTATCTATCTCCCTTGGTCCCACACTTCCTAGCAGATCCTACCAAAGACTCCACAAATTCCTTCATAGACTGGATGCCTCTGTTTAAATCTATCTTTCCCTGTTGTATTAGGGATTCAAGTCAAGTTGGTCAGGGTCTGAAAAAAAAAAATGACCAATTAAAAGCTATGTCCCCAAGTTCTTTAAGACAAAATTTCTAGGTTATCAAGAATATATTAAATAGTATTTTTTAAATGTTTTTAATAGTATTTTTTAAAGAAATGCTTATTTTGGAGTAAATTTAGACTTACAGTAAAGTTACAAAGACAGTCCAAAGTGTTTCCATTATACCCTTCACCCAATTCTTCTAATGTCAACATCTTATGCAACCATGGTATATTTGTTAAAACTAAGAAATTAACATTGTACATTACTACTAACTAACTCCAGACTTTACTGAGAATCCACCAGGTTTTCTACTAACATCCCCTTCTGTTCCAGGATCCAACAACACTGTATTTAGTTGTCAAGTTTCCCTAGTCTCTCTGACTTTAACAATTTCTCAGACTTTTCTTAGTTTTCATCATCCTGACAGTTCCTGAGAAGCAGCAGTGAGGTATTGTAGAATGTCTCGACTGGGTATGTCTGTTTTCTCATGATCAGACTGGGATCACTGGGTTTTAGAAAGAATACCAGAGGTGAAGTGAAGGTATAACATGGTATCAACATGACTTTTCCACTGGTGATGAAAGCTCTGTTCACTTGGTGAAGGCGGTATCTGCCAGGTTTCTCCACTGCAGTTATTAATTTCCCCCTTGCCATACTCTAGTCTTTGGAAATGAATCTCTAAAGTCCAGTCCACACTTAAAGGAAAAATTAAGTTACAGTCCCTATAAAGGAGAAGCATCCCTCCATATATTTGAAATTCTCTAAGAAGCATCTCCACTCCCTGCTTATTTGTTTATTTAAATCATTACAGACTCATGCATGTTTATTTAATACTTATGTTATAATCTTCAAATTGCATTCATATAAAAGTATCGCATTCTTAATGGTCCTTTCATAAGCCAATGGGTACTATTTTAAAAAACAGTGCATAGAGGCACTTTCTAAAATGCTGTCACCCTTTCTAGGGACTCCTCTAGGCCTGCCAACCTCTCTCTGCCTGGTGGTGAAGGGGGTGCTAGCCAACCCTGTGGATACCCTTTGCAAGGATGAAGTGTAAGCAGAAAAAAATTGCTAACTTTACTAACTTGTAATCTATTACTTTATCTAAACCCTAGTTAATCTTGTTTAGAGTTATCTTACAGTTAAATCATATGTGTTTTCTATGTGCTATGTCTAGGTAAAGATTTATATATTTTAGGATATTCTACTTGTCCCCAAATGTAATGAGTCAAGCCTAAACTCTTAATTTTGGGAGTAATTATCATCTAAAAATAAGGATGAAGTTTCCCCTAGCCCAATCCCCATTAACTGTCTTTATGGCCTGTCCAAATTCATCATCCTTACCAAAGATCCAGATAAAGAAATCACAATGTACTTATCAAACTTTTCAAATAAGATGTAATTAGTTTATGGTTCCTAATAGTGTTTTAAGAAGAAAATTATTATTTTTTTATATCACGAAAAACTGGGTAAACAGATTTTTAAGACATATTACACTTTAAAACACATTTTCTAAGTGATAAAATTTGTCACTTAAGAGGTTAAAAAAATTTGGTTAAGCGTCTGCCTTTGGCTCAGGTCATGATCCCAGGGTCCTGGGACTGAGTCCCACATCAGGCTCCTTGCTCAGCGGGGAGCCTGCTTCTCCCTCTGCCCCTGCCCCCTGCCTGTGTGCTCTCAAATAAATAAAATCTTAAAAAAAAAAAAAAAAAAGAGGTTTAAAAAAATTTAGTAACATAAACACAGGATAGAAAAGTACTATACAATTTCTGTGCAATGCTTGGGAACAAGGCAGGTCAGAAATAAAATATTTTAATAAGTGTAACAAATTTTTAAAAAAAATCAAAATTCTTAAGCTCTGTAGTAGTGACTTTTTTAACTGTAGATTTTGGCCTACTGGAGGTATGTGACAATAACCAAACTCCATAGAACTGCATGCAAAATTATGGAAATATATGTATTTTTCTATAAGGGGATTATTAGATTCCTCAAAGAAATGTGTCATTTCTAAAAGGTTAAGAACCACTGCTCTATGGTGTCTCCCTATACTGTCAATACTAACAAGTAAAGTGCGCCTGGATGGCTCAGTCGGTTAAGGGTCCGCCTGTGAATCAGGTCATGATGCCAGGGTCCTGAGATCAGGCCCTGAGTCAGGCTCCCTGCTCAGCAGGGAGTCTGCTTCTCCCTCTCCTTCAACCCCTCTCCCCTGCTCATGCACGCTCGCTCTCACTCTCTCTCTCTCTCTCAAATAAATAAAACCTTAAAAAAAAAAAAAAGTACTAACAAGTAAAGAGGGTTCCAGAAGTCCAAAAGTCCCAGTGCTCCTTTCACTATAAAAAGAAGACTGGGACAGGGAAGACCTTGCTACCAAGTTTCCTTTGTGGGAATGCAGCTTTATTATTAAAGATTCTTATAAACAAGCTGTTAAAACACAAGGCATTTACTAGTGAACTTTGTATTACTCATCTATTCAAGACCCACAGTCAACAGGTTAGAGGTGGACATTTCTGCAATGCGGAAGAGTTGAGGAGAACTCAAAGAAAGCAAAAGGAGATGAACAAGAAAGAACAGTAACCAGAAGAAACATTAAATGAACTAAAGTTGTAAGATGAGCACTATGAAGTTATTTAAGTAAAACCAATTTGGGAAACACTGGACAGTTTATGATGACCATGGAAAGCCAATGCAAAGACAAAAGTAAGATTACTTTTGGTCAATCAAAGGTGGTATGTTTAGTCCTATTCTCCACCAATCTCCTACAGGATTTGAGTGGAAAGGCCTGTTACATGTAGGGGAGGAGGTATTATTGTGCTCAATCTCACAGAGACAACTATACCAAATAATACAAAATTATTACTTAGTTTTAAAAGATGTTGACATTCTCCCATGATTATTTTCTCTCTTTTTAAACAATAAAGCTTTCCAGATATAGCTTAAGTTTTAGCCCTTCCGTCCTTTTCCCATTCCACCACATCCAGACATAGCAGTCTGTAAAATCCCCACACGTGTTTTATCCTTCCAAAGTGGGCTCTATTTTTTAGCACAAAAAAAGTACCACAGCCCCAAATAATTGTATTTTATTTAGTATTCATTAATGGTAACAACAACAAAAGACAGAAGCCCTTTAAAATAATTTGTACTATTAATCAAGGACTTAAAATTTACATGGTAAACCTATTTGGGTGACACTGTTGTTTCCGTCTACAGAAAAATACTACATAGAGTCACATACCCGAGACCCAACCACTGGAATTCCCAGTGGTCTCTCCCTCCACTGAGCCTTTGTAGAGTTTACTGTCTAGAAAGGCTCATCTGGTTAAACACTGCCTTGCTTATTTCAAACCACAGAGAGCACATGTAAACCTGCATGGAAGACACATGTGGGTATCAATGGAGAAGTGAAAGGTAATTAAGATTTAATCCATAAATGAACTGAAATGGGATTTGTTTCCGAACAACACGGAGAAGGAGGGGAAGCGGAAGTACCTGAAAAAACAACTGGCTATGAACTGAGAACTGCTGAAGCTGGGTGATAGGTACGTAGGGCTCCCTTATCCTAGTTCTGCCTTTATTTTAAACATTTCCCTTTATAAAAAGAAAAGTAACTTATCCCATACGAAGTGAACTGCCAAAATTATTAAGAACAAATATCCCAATACATGAATTATGTATGTCCCAACACACTTACTTGGGGCATTTATTTCCAAAAGTAGAAACCATATAAATGATAGAATTATATTATGATTTGATGTGAAAGAGCAGTATGTGAAGTGCTATTTGAAATAGCTCAGTTTACCATATAAATTAAAACTGAACCAAGATTAGAACCCAACATCTGACATGAATAAACACAGTTCCTCCATCTATAATGCTCTAAGTCATAAGCTTTAAATCATTTATTTTTCTTTTAATAAGGAGAAGAGAGGTGAATGCAGTTGATGTGAAAAGAGGGGGGTAGAGGGTTTTGGTGGGCTGGCTGGGGAGAGTTCTGACAATCAGAAAAACGGGCACCTAAGAGAAGCAAACATGTATGGTGTCAGCTAGTGACACTCTTTTATGGAATGCATTTCTAAGAATTTGATAGAGTGGGTGATGAGGCCTAAATGGGATGAAAGGGGCACTTGACATTTTCCACCATGTCACCCCAGAAGTCTCCTGAGTTTACAATCAGCAAATGGTAAAGAATGGTAAGGTCTAGGTACTAAAATCTGATTTCATTAATAGTGCCTTATACCAGCCTCAAGAAAGTTCTAATTTAAATTTTTTACAGACTATGGCTAACCAGAACCTGGAAGTCCCCCTCACTCTAATGGTTCTCTTCAGACCCAAGCCCGAGGATAAACCAAGTCACAACAATCCATATGAAAAAAATTTAGAAGAACAAAAAAGAGGGTGCGTGTGTGGCTCAGGTCATGATCCCAGGGTCCTGGAACTGAGTCCTGCATCAGGCTCCCTGCTCCACAGGGAGCCTGCTTCTTCCTCTCCCTGTCTCTCATGAATAAATGAATAAAATCTTTAAAAAAAAAAAAAAAAAAGAAAGAAAAGAAATGTTCTTAAACTTGTCATAAAGCACTTTAAATTCTGGTAGTCATTACACAATTCTCTTATTTGGTAACTTCTCCTGAGCAGACAAAACAGTATAAGAAGAAATCTTCTCCCACCCATGAGGCTTGTTGGGAAGAAGGCAGAATGTCGACTCCAGTTTGTGTCTTTACTGAACAAAGGATCAAGTAGAAAGAGTGCTCCCCGAGAAAGTATCCTGGAATGGAGACCATCCTTCGATGGAGTATTTTGTATTTACAGTTTGAGATACTCTTTGGAGAGTTTAGGCACACTTTAACATTTATGAGAACTTACTACGCATACTAGAAATTATCACATTTACTACCCATAACAATATTATTACATAGATATTACCATCTCCAGTTTGCCAATGAGGAAAATTTGACTCAAGTGTTATAAACTGCTCAAGGCTACTAAGCCAAGAAGTGGGACAAGCGGTACCTGATCTAAATCCAATGGTAAGGTCCTTTTTTGGTTCACTACAGACTGTGTATGTACCAAAAGAAAACTGACACCTGAGGACCTTTTTCGTGGAATTTAAAAACTAAAAGAGAATAAAAAAGGGAACACACAAAAAAATTTACACATTCTCTATGGGAAAGACATATTTCCAAGTGTCTATTTGTAGAAATCTCTGAACACCTATTCCTCTTTGCAAAGGGGTAAGTATCCTACAGGATATATATAGATAGTGGGCATATAAAAGGAAAAAAATTTCACACTTACCATTGGTAGACAATAAAAACTGAGCAGCATTTTTCTGTGGTAACCACCTAATTTTGTTGATCTTTTCTTCTATTTCTAAACTTTTCAAGTAGTCAAACTCTGGTTCATGGCTCTGAAAGGTGCTGTAAACATTATATTCTCCTCTGCTATGAGACTGGATTTTGTTCTAAAATGGAAACAAAAATATTTGGACCATTGTTGAGAAATATTTCAAAAAACATGCGATCAATTCCAACAGACCTTGCAAAATTCTGGTTAATCACTTGCATCTTAAATACAATTATATTGTTTTTTATATTTAAGGCCTTCAAGGAATAAATAAAACAGCTCCCCCCAAAGAAGGGAAAATCTAAATAAAGCCCAATAACAATTAAGCCCAATTCAACAGGAAAAGTGACATTAAAATATGGATCAATTTGATTACTAATTTACCATTATATAATGGTAAAGGACTACTGGTAAAAAAAAAAAAAAATCCAAGCATCCTTAATGAGAGAGCTCATCTAAAAAGGCAAGATTAAATAAAATTAAAAATAAAAAGGGAAGATTAAATAAGACAAGCTTGTCAGAAGCAGCTGGCCGCGGCTCACTTTCTTTCTCTGCCCACTTTAGGGTCAATCTTCAATCAGTTATTTAATATGATGTATTGGGGCGCCTGGGTGGCTTAGTCGTTAAGCGTCTGCCTTTGGCTCAAGTCATGATCCCAGAGTTCTGGGATCGAGCCCCGCATAGGGCTCCCTGCTCAACGGGAAGCCTGCTTCTTCCTCTCCCACTCCCCCTGCCTGTGTTCCCTCTCTTGCTGTCTCTCTGTCAAATAAATAAATAAAATATTTTAAAAATAATAATATATGTATTGTCCTCCTCCTCCTTTCTCATGCCTGTCTCTAGGTCATTTCACTGCTGAAAAACTCTGATTTAAGAGCTCTCACCAACGTTATGGCATCATCTGACCACAACTTCCCACCCCAAGACCACTGTTACAGAGCTCTGTTACTCATTAAAGTCCACATTCAGCATTACCCAGCAAACATCATCCCACAAACCCATCAACAATTGCCTCCCCTCCTTAAGTTAGCCTTCTTATGAGCCTAGCACAAACTGATGATTTATTTCAGTATCAGTGTGAGTGAATATAGTTTAAACTATTGGATAGAGACTACTTGTGAACTTCTTCAGTTAACACTGATACCTTCAAAAAAGTGTGAATTACAACCATGAAAGAATTTCATCTTTTAAACCTATTATCACATAATTGAAAACCTTTCCATCAAAAACATTAAAAGTCTAGTTCAAAGAAGAACCTATGGGAAAATAGTTTATAAAGGAAAGATATTACTGATAGTCAACTATTTTATTTAATTTTTTAAATTTTTTAAATTATTGTTAGATAGTCAACTATTTTAAAGTAAAAGTGAATTTATCAAATGAAATGTTTAAGATTACCTGATTATAAGAATGGCTCATTAGTAATTGTTCTCCATATGGAAAGAAAACCTTATTGAATCATCATCTTAAAAGCATGTTTTGGGTTGTTTTTTTCCAGTAGCTTGACTATCTGGATTGTCACTCATGGTTCAGTTACATTTGAACCCTCTGACAGCAATATCAATTATTATTGAGTGAGTCTGTCAATATGAAGAATGCAGGGCATACCACAAAACATAATCCACACTGGGAATTAGTATCCTGGTCTCATTACCATACTTTCACACCAAACCAAATAACCCTATCTTTAAATATGTATATGCTAATATTGCTTTAAGAAGAAATTACATAGGGCGCCTGGGTGGCTCAGTTGGTTAAGCGACTGCCTTCGGCTCAGGTCATGATCCTGGAGTCCCTGGATCGAGTCCTGCATCGGGCTCCCTGCTCGGCAGGGAGTCTGTTTCTCCCTCTGACCCTCCCCCCTCTCATGTGCTCTCTCTCATTCTCTCTCAAATAAATAAATAAAATCTATAAAAAAAAAGAAGAAGAAGAAGAAGAAGAAATTACATAAACCTTCTATGGAAAATTACTGTTTTAAAAGGTTTGTCAGGTAGATGTTGGTGAGGATGCAGAGAAAGGGGAACCCGCCTACACTGTTGGGAATGCAAGCTGGTGCAGCCACTCTGGAAAACAGTATGAGGTTCCTTAAAAAGTTGAAAATAGAGCTACCCTACAACCCAGCAATTGCACTACTGGGTATTTACCCCAAAGATACAAATGTAGTGATCCAAAAAGGCACTTGCACCCCAATGTTTATAGCAGCAATGTCCACAAGAGCCAAACTATGGAAGATGTCCATCGACAGATGAATGGATAAAGATGTGGTGTGTGTGCGTGTGCGCGCGCGCACACGCACACACAGAATATTATGCAGCCATCAAAAATTGGAGTCTTGCCATTTGCAATGACATGGATGGAACTAGAGGGTATTCTGCTAAGCGACGTAAGTTGATCAGAGAAAGACAATTATCTTATGATCTCACTGATACGTGGAATTTGAGAAACAAGGCAGAGGATCATAGCAGAAGAGAGGAAAAAATGAAACAAGACGAAACCGGAGAGGGAGACAAACCATAAGAGACTCTTAATCATAGGTCTGAAACAAACTGAGGGTTGCTGGAGTGGTGGAGGGTGTGAGGGATGGGGTGGCTGGGTGATGGGATACTGGGGAAGGTATGTGCTGTGGTGAGCACTGTGAATTGTGTAAGACTGTTGAATCACAGACCTGTACCCCTGAAACAAATAATACATTATATGTTAATAAATACTTTCTTAACCAATCTATTTATATAATATCTATACATTTAAATATTTATATATTTAAAAATAAATAAAATAAATTTAGAAGTGCTTTATCCTCAACACATGTAATAGTGCCTGGCATATAACAGGCATTCAATAAAAATTTTCTAAATGACCAAAAAGAATAAAGGGTGGTGCTGGTATGGTAAAGGAGGTTGGAATTAACCTGGTAATTAAGAGTATGGTGCAGAAATCAGAAGAAATGGGTTAGAGGTACACATAGTAAGACAAAATGATCTTGAAAACAAACTCTTAGTTAAAAAAAGTAGGAAACAGAATGAGAGGTGAGATATAGTGTTTTTCCTGTACGCTGAAAACACAGTACACAAAACGAAATTACACATTTCAACAAACAAAATTCATAAATACATAAAAGATACTATATCATGACAAAGTAATGAAGCAAAGTAATGAAGACAGTGTGATAATGACATAGTATTGACAAATAAACCAATGGAATAGAATAAAAGGCCCAGAAATAGCCCTGAATTACAACAAAGTAGCACTGCTGAGCCAGGATGGTCTTATCATTAAATGGTTTTGGTCAATTTGCTATTGTATATAAGAAAATGAACTTTGACCCCTACTACCTCAAACCACTCATATAAATTGATTCCAGGTGAATCAGAAATATAAATGTGAATGTTCAATAATCAGGTTCTAGGACAACACTGCCCTAGACAGCTTTCTGTAATGGTGGTAATAGTCTGTATCTGTGCTGTCCAATATGATAGCCACTAACCACATGTTACTGAGCACCTGAAATGTGGCTACTGTGACTAAGGAAATGACCTTGAAATTTTATTTAATTTTAATTAATCAAAATTTAAATAGTCGCATGGAGCAAGTGACTACCAATACTGGACAAGCACACGTCTAAAAGATCTGGCACATATGTCTTCCTGGACCTTGGTGTAGAGAAGTATTTCTGATACAAGGCAGAAAAAGCAGTAAGCTCAAGGAAATCATTGATAAACTGTATTGTTATTCAATACAATACAGTTATTCTATTAATAACCTCTATTTGTCAAAATCCACCATTGAGGGAAGGGAAAAGGTAAGACAGAGTGAAAAATTCTTCCAACAAATATACCTGACATCATATTTAAAAAGTGTAAAGAAAATCACAAATCAGGAAGAAAAACAACAGACAAACCAGCAGAAAACACACGCACTTCACAAAAGATAATATCCAAATGGCCAGTAAACACGTAAAAAGATGCTAAATCTCAGTGTTAAAAAAGTACAAATTAAAATTACAATACACTCAAAACCTCCAGAATATTTGAAATTATAAAAAGACTGACAACAACAAAGCATTGGCAAAGATATGGAACAGCCAGAATTTTCATGTATTGTTCATGAGAATAAAATTGGCAGAACCACTTTTTACTCTTCTG
The DNA here is from genome assembly GCF_002201575.2 of Neomonachus schauinslandi. NCBI lineage: Eukaryota > Metazoa > Chordata > Mammalia > Carnivora > Phocidae > Neomonachus > Neomonachus schauinslandi. The sequence goes on along the minus strand of NC_058404.1, from coordinate 47,777,772 downwards.
TCTACCCCATGACATAATAATTTTATGCATGACTATGTGTACCAAAAAATACAATCAAGAATATTCACAGCTGCATTAATAGCCACAAACGGAAACAACCAAAATGTATACATCTACAACATAATGGACAAATTGCGATATAGTAATACAAAAGAACATTATATAGCAATGTATGTGAGCAAATTATTTCTATACAAATGTAATACTCAGCAAAAAGGTCAGATACAACACTTACTGTCTGATTCTATTTATAAAAAGTTCTAAAACTATAGATCAAAATAAGTGTTAGAAGACAGGCTTATCAATAGGCTTATAAGGGGAGGAAGGAGAAATCAGTGACTTGGAAATGAGAAGGGTTATGTTGGAAGGGTAGGAAGTTCTATTTCTTTTTTTTTATTTAAAGATTTATGTATTTCTTTTAGAGAGAGCATGCACGTGTGAGTGGGTGGAGGGGCAGAGGGAGAGAGAATCTCCAGCAGACTCCCCACGGAGCGCGGAGCCCCACTTGGGTCTCAATCTCATGACCCATGAGATCATGACCTAAGCCAAAATGACAAGGTGGACACTTAACTGAACCACCCAGGCAGCCCATCTATTTCTTGACCTAAATGTCTTCTGTGTGATAATCTACTAATGCTTTGTGTGCTTTTTTGAGTATATTTCAATAACGTGTAAAAAAAAAAAAAAAATATAGCACACAAAAGGTGCAGCCACTTTGAAAACAGTATGGGGGCGGTCCTTGAAATAAAACTACCCTGTGATCCAGCAATTCTACTTCTTTGAAATATATTTTCAAAGAATTGAAAACAGGATCTCAAAGAGATTATTCACAATAGCCATGTGGTGGAAGCAAACTAAATGTCCACTGACGGATAAATGAATAAAGAAAATATGACATACAAACACACATGAATATTACTCAGCCTTAAAAAGGAACTCCTATCATATGCTACAACTTGGAGGAACCATGAGGAAATAATGCTAGGTCAAACAATCTAGTCAGAAAAAGACAAATACTTCATGATTCCACTTATATGAGGTATTTAAGTAGCCAACTTCATAGAAACAGCAAATGAGAATGGTGGTTGCCAGGGCCTGGGAGGAGGAAGGGGGCAGGAAGTTGTTCAGTGGTTATAGAGTTTCAGTTATTCAGGGTTGGGGGAGGTGGTTTCTAGCGATCTGTATGGTGGCGATACTGTATCATAAACTTGGAAACTATTGAGAAGTTCCATGTTATATGTTATTTTGCTATAGTTAAATAACAATACAGCACATAAAAACAAAATACGTATTGCAAGAATACACTGAAATGATTATTCATGTAGGGAGAGGTGAACGGGAGCAGGTGATGTGCAATGTATGTGCGCCTGCATACCAGTGTGCACAGGTTCGTTTCCTTGAAGAGTGGACCTTGCTATGTTATGTCATACACTCAAGTAGGCCCCTGAGGTTTAAGCAAACCAAAACAAAATAGAAAACAATAATAAAATCCAATGGTGTTAGAACCAACTAATCATTTGACAAGAGGATTGGAACTTCACTTCTTATACAAAAGTAAATTCCAGAAGAAACAATTAAATGCTTAAAAATAAGTAAAAGCAGCAAAGTAACAGTACAATGTGAATTTCTATGTATTTTGACAGTGAAAAAGAACTTTTTAGTATAAAGAACAAGAGCAAAGAGCAGAGAAAGGCTGACATCTAAGAAGTAAAATATTTAAATATTAAAGAAAGTATACCAGTAAGAAAATTGTATCTTAAGATAGCACGTTACGGTCTTTCACATACGTCCTTAAAAATCACGGAAAATGCATCTATTTGACCTGCAGCAGTTCCTGCATGCTGCTAAGGTTTTCATTACAGATGCAAGGAAAAAAGTGTCCTTGTCCTTTCTAATTGTGGCAGCCATGACTGAACGGGGGAATACGGGGTGGGGGGGGGAATCACTAGTAAAAATATTAACACCTTTCCTTGAAATATGGCAAAGGTCAAAAGTTGGCAGTTTATATAAAAAATGGTGAGTAAATATGTATAACTGCTCATTATCATTAGTAATCAAAATCAAGGAATAACGTTTTGCCCTTAAACTGATGAGTAAAAAAAAATGTTTTAATGTTCCTCAAAATATGGACAGTCATATACTACTGGCAGAAGTATAAATGTATACAGCTTTTCTGCAGGATAATCTGTCAATACTTATTGAAAGCCTTAAAAAATATAAATACTCAACAATTCCACTTCAAAGTATAACCTAATGAAAAACAATGTATGCAAAGATGTATCAGTAACTTAACGCATAAACAACCTCAATGTCCATCAAGTGAAATATGAAATACTATAGAGCCAATTACATTCAATGGCAGATCAATGTCTCTCAACCATATTAATTTATGCAAAATGCTTCCTGCTACCCATCCTCTGCAGTTCCCACAAGCTACATGTTTATTGAACTTTTGTCACTTAAGTTAGAAAAACAGACTGGATGTGTTCTTCCAACTATACAGGCACTCCTTTCCATTTAATGGTTACAACAGTCTCATCACTTCCCTGAGAATGAGATTAACCTGAGTAGACATCAACAGATATAAAAACTCAAAGTTACAGAATGACATGTTCAACACGATTCTTTCCCATTCTGCAAAACAGTAACATAAACACCCAGAACACGCACAGACAAATTGGTCCTTACTCATGAGATGGGATGATTTGGATTTTTATCTTTTTCTTTGTGAAAATGATACAGTTTTCATATTTTCCATGATAAACATATTAAGAATAATGAAGAATTAGAAACAATCTTGGAGGGGCGCCTAGGTGGCTCAGTTGTTAAGCGTCTGCCTTCAGCTCAGGTCATGATCCCAGGGTCCTGGGATCGAGCCCTGCATCGGGCTCCCTGCTCCGCGGGAAGCCTGCTTCTCCCTCTCCCACTCCCCCTGCTTGTGTTCCCTCTCTCGCTGTGTCTCTCTCTGTCAAATAAATAAATAAAATCTTAAAAAAAAAAAAAAAATCTTGGGAAAAAAGTCACCTGCTATTCCATTAACAGCTAATTCTAAATATAAATAACTGTATTGTGCTTTTACTAGCTTCCTTCTTTTTAAATGAAACTCTGAAAATGTAGGATTTCCTTTGTTCCTCGAACAATACATAACTTTTAGAAAAAATTAAATGTATTTTCATCATCTCATATAAATGAGAATGGATATTTTTTAAGCTTCCAAACAGAACACTACTAAAACTTAGTCACTGTTTAGTAATGCTCCTTTAATCTTATATTTTTAACAGGCAATCATTTGTTTTCTATTTCAAAGTAGTTTAAAGAGTTTGAGAGTCTTGTGAAAAGGACCATTCAGGGAAAGTGAGAGAAATGGTACAAAATCAATTCATATCTGGTAACAAACCACTATCAATGTAAACAAGTGGAACTCTCTAAAATAAAGCAAAACAACACAATCAATGATGTAAAAAGAAAACAAAAAAAGAAATTTCAAACATTTTCTAAACTGATCACAATGACAGTGGTAGAATACTTCAAGATTTTGCAGGAACTTACTAAATTACATTCAATAAGTTGTGTGTGCCCCTTCATTTAGTGCCTACTGTATACTATACTAAGAAACACGCACTTTAGACAACTTATTAGACTGTTAAGGAGTTGGTTTCTCTAGGATACAAGATTTAGCAGACGGACCCCACCTGGCGTTAGATTAAAAAAAAAAAAAAAGGAAGAAAGAAAAAATTCTACTAATTTTGTCTGTTTTTACCTCACAGGTTCATGAAATGCAATAATCCTCAGACCTCGATTTCTTCATGTGTTAAATAGAATTTGAGAATCAAATGAGTGGATAATGCTGAAGTATCAGTTTTTTCTTCCATATAGGGACCAAGTCCGAGCAATCCACATTATGCCTTTTAGAGACAACATGATACAGCTAAACATACAATGGCCTGGAATTCCAGGAGCCTAAAGTCAAGTTTCTCAAACTGGGAAACCTGCAACACACTTTATTTTGACCAAGTTATTTACTCTGAAAAGAGCATAAAGAGATACATGAGAAAGAAACAACTTCAATAAATTTCAAAACCTGTCTATACAAGTTAATTACAATATGGGAAAAATGAGGGGCGCCTGGGTGGTTCAGTCAGTTAGGCGTCTGCCTTCAGCTCAGGTTATGATCCCAGGGTCCTGGGATAGAGTCCCGCATTGGGCTCCCTGCTCAGCAGAGAGCCTGCTTCTCCCTCTTCCTATGCTGCTCCCCCTGCTTGCGCTCACTCTCTTACATTCAATATAATAAATAAATAAATAAAATCTAATAAATAAAATCTAAAAAAAAAATGCTGTTTGATAAAGATGCATTTAAAACAATCATTGTGAAAAGATTTTCAGTAAGTACATTGGAATAACCTGCCTGTCAATTTGGGAGTGGGCAGGGGAAGTAGAGGAGGGGAAGATCTCTAAATCATATGAATTAGGGTAATAAACTTCAACCAGATAATGAATTGAAATGGGAACAAATGAAATATGAGTAAATGTCTAAGTAATTTAGAGGCAGGAAACCAACAACAAAAACAAACAAAAAAGTAAACAAAACTTAAAGGCAGCCAATCTACAAAACTGCAAAACACGGCCTCATGAAAAAGCTTATATTCTCCTTACAACACATGGCCTATACGAATCAGTTTAACAAATACACCATCAGAAAAACAGGGCATAGAGCAAACAATTTTAAGAATTGCAAGTATTAAGAGGTTAGGTAAAACTAAAACCCAGTAAAAAATACCTTTTTAACTACCAATTTGTTGATTTTATTTCTTATCTCTATTGAGAAATTTCTGGTTGAACTATAAATTGGTAAAATTTACTAGAAGAGATTTGGTCAATATAAGACTAAGAATGTTCATAACCTTAGCTCCAGCTACTTAACTTCTATAAGGTTCTAAAGAAGTAAAAAGTACTCCAAAGATTCCACTACAAGAATGTTTTTATAGTGTCATTTATGACAGAAAATGAACAGAAAGCAAGAACTAAACACTCTAGGTGGTATCTAACAATAGACTACATTAAATTTCAGTACATGTCTGTAATGGAGTATCATATAATCATTAAAGATGATTTAGAATCTTTGACGACGTGAAAGGTCTTTACATACATTACGTGAGGAAAAAAAAAAAACCACCCTAAATGTATTATAACCTCATTTTAGAAAGACAAAACTTTAGTAACACACCAAAAATGTTGTTTATGTTTGGTGGTTATAGGTACTTTCTTTGCCCCTTGACCATATTTCCTAAACTATCTACGATGAGTATGACGACATTTTTTTTTTTAAAGATTTTATTTATTTGAGAGCGAGCGAGCGAGCGAGAGAACAAGAGCAGTGGGAAGAGGGAGAAGCAGGCTCTCCGCTGAGCAGGGAGCCCGACTCGGGGCTTGATCCCAGAATCCCAGGATCATAACCCAAGCCAAAGGCAAACGTCCAACCGACTGAGCCACCCAGGCATCCCCACGACTTTTTAATTAGAGGGAAAAAATTACTTGTGAGAAAAATGCAATGAAGAATACGTATTGTATGAGGTTGAAGAGAAGATGGCAGAGGGAAGAAAAAGTAAATTCTAAAATTACTGGGTATTATTAGTTTCATAGATTTCGATCTGTTTTTTGTTGTTGGGATTTGGGGAGGACAATATAAGAAACATGGTTAATTCAAATTTCTGGGCAACAGGTAAAGTGAAAAAGTAATTTTACTTTAATATGTCAAAACATCCTTTCAAGATCTAATCTAGTATAGAAAAATAACACTTAAAGGAATTCTACTTTGTCTAACAGTTGTTTAGTGACATTCATATATGCTTAGCTATCAGCAAAGGTACTTTAAATGATAATCCACTTTTGAAAAATATAATATTCAAAATGAGATAGAACCTCAAGTTAGTAGGTAGTTGATAAATGTGTGACAGCTGTTTGGATAGAAATGTGGACAACAGACAGCTGAACAAGAGAGGTGGCTGGATGAATTCATGAACAAACAGAAATGAGCACTACAACTGCAGGTATTTAAACTCTCAATCCAAACTCTAATTTTTCCCTCCTTAAGCCTACCACAGAGAAGACATCATTCATTAATGGCTACTATTAAAAAGTCAAGATCCACTACTTTCCTCATTACTATAAAGTGATGAAAATGATTTTCCTGTGTGATTTATACCACTTAGGCTCATTACTTAGAGAAGTCAGATTTTCTTCATTTGTTAAAAACAATATTCGATGTTGTGGGTATTCTTCCCATTTATACAGAATTAGCTTTTACACACCTTTGCTAGATGTGTGATCTTAGAAAAGTTAATTATCTTCTCTAATCTCAATTTATAAATTGGTAATAAACTGAGCTACAGATAGGAAGTGTGCATACATCTTTACTATTTTGCTGTGAAGATTAAGTAAGATTTAGTGACCTTGGCAGAGGGCCTGGCACAAAAACTACTGTTGCTATACTCAAGTCAGAATGGGAAAAGCCATGGTCAGGGAAATAGGACATGTTGATTCTAGAATAAGGGTTCACCTTATTAACTGTATGACTTTGGATGAGTAAACCTATCGTCTGGGCCCCTAATCTCTTTATTGGTAAAAGGAGACTACATTACCAGAGACTGTTAAGTTGGGGCCCACATACTACCTATCCATGGATAGAACCCAGCAATTTTGTGAACTTAGATATGGTGGAAGTATACATATTTTTCCCACTAATGTCCAGCTGAAATTCAGCATTTCTTTCAATTATGGATATATAGGCGATAAACCACCATATTAGCAGTACCTGTGACTTTGTCACTTACAGAAATGACATGTTTTAAAATCATACCCCAGCTGCTGTCCACAAAAAAACACGTATTACTCAGTGTTTTAACTCTTAAAAACATTTTTCAATATAGTTTCCTTCTAATTCTATGTATTTTATACATTTAAAACATTCTGAGAAGTCCACAGAACTGATCAGGCTGCTGAAGAAATCCATGACACCAAAGGTTGAGAACCCTTGAAAAGCCCTATAAATTTTTGCACTTAATTTCTACGAATGCATCATAAACATATAAAGATTTCAATACAGGCAAAACAAATTCACAGTTAACTTTGGCAGAAGGTAGTAGTAGAAAGGACAGAGAAGGCTTCTAAAGTGCCTGTAATATCCCATTTCTTGATCCAAGGAAGAGTTACACAAGTGTGTTTGTTTTGTCAAAATTCACAGAACCGTACACTTGTGATTCTGTGCATTTTTCTCTATGTATCATACGATCTTGGGAAAACTGTTTAAATGTATTTTTAGATAATATAAACTTGAAGCTGTATTTTGGAGCTTTTATCATTATCCTGGTAGTGAAATGCAGACAATTTCAATTTTGCATTTTCTATCAGGTGAAGTCCCCAAAGGACTTTAAAAAAAAAAAAAAAAAAAAAAAAAAGGAAAAGTGGAATCTCAGGCCTCCAGACATTCTGATTTAGTGGTTCTGAGACACAGTCTAGGAATCTGCATTTGAATATATGTTCCCAGGTGATTCCAACATTTTGCACTCTGAAAAACACAAACTTAGAATCAAAGAGTAAATGAAAAATGAAGATAGTGAAAGCTTGGTAGCTTAGAAAAGAAATCTCATTTTATAGATACACTGATTTGGAAGTTACCACAGTGGTATTTTCTTGAACTCGTGTATTCTTTCTATAATATTCCTGACAGATGGGCATCCCCAGCTCTTATGCATTTATTTCCACATACAAAAGAAACTAATCGTTTCTTCTCACGCGAATCTCTAAATATCAAGACTCTACATCATCTCTTCTCCTGGCTATTACAGCCTCAGTCCCTTTGACCATTCCTCACTGACACTGCTAAATTTGCTGTTCTGATTGGTGCTCAGTAAATACCATGTTAAGTGAATGCTGCCACATCACCCTAGAACAGTGAGTGGGTTCTATTCCTTCACTTAAACATCAAACTAAACTCCTTTGTATAGATACTGAATTCTGTAAAACAACATCTTGTTGATTTTGAGCCCCATTCTAGTCTTTCCAAATGATTTAAAAACAAAATCCAATCATATTAAACCCATACCCATTCTTTTGTGATAAGCACGCACTTCTAAGGTTTCTTCTATATCCTGTTAAGGAGTTTTAGGAATACCACATAAGAACAAAATGAGAGAGGGGACGCCTGAGTGGCTCAGTCGTTAAGCATCTGCCTCCGGCTCAGGTCATGATCCCAGGGTCCTGGGATCGAGCCCCACATCGAGCCCCACATCGGGCTCCCTGCTCAGTGGGAAGCCTGCTTCTCCCTCTCCCACTCCCCCTGCCTGTGTTCCCTCTCTTGCTCTCTCTCTGTCAAATAAATAAATAAAATCTTTGGGGGAAAAAAAAAGAACAAAGAGAGAGAAAGAGGGGAGAAAATTACTAGCACTCCTAGAAAACAAAAAACAAAGGCTGTATCTAGGAAGAACTGAAAAAAAAAAGTATCTCCCTTTTCACCTTTCTCCTTTAACTGTCCCTTTAAAAAACCACTTAAACTTACCATGTACATCAGAAAGCCTCAGAGAAAACTGAAGGTCTGAGCAGTCCAAAGTCAATAGGAACCAAGCTATTTCAACAACTGCTAACCACCTAATTTGAGCACCCATGAAAACAAAGCTCCCCTAAAAAATACAGAACACCAACCACACCTAACAGTGGCTTGGAATCTCCCAAGAAAAACTTTATTAATATTTTCATTATCAAAAAAATATATCCCACCATCTACTTTGTTGTGAAAAGCTATTACATATAAGCTGTGACCTACTTTAGGACATGCTATAAACATGGATTGGATATCAAAACACGATAGGTGGTATGCCTCACGGAAACCATCTTACCCGAGTGCCTCAATTTTCCTACATGACCTTATTCTATCAGGAGATTCTATCAAACAAAAAACTGTAAGAGCATGTTAGTTATGTTACAGGATCACCAGGCTGAAATATATTTGAACTGAATGAAGACCCTACCCTCTAAATGAATACCCAGTTTCCTTGGGGAAAAGAGGGACAGGCAGCAAGAGGTACCCAACAGGATGACAGGCAGGGGTCCTGACACATTTGAGGTTTAACAGAAGTGAGACAGAAAGGGGAGTTAAAGGTGCCAGTTTGATTTGCCAATTAAGTGAAGTTCTCACCCAGCGACAGGTGAAAAGATAAAGCCACAATAATGCAAATGCCACTGTGTTTTGCAAACAGAGCTAGCGCATCATCAGAGACTAAGAAATGCTCCACAGGGGCACCAGTGTGCCCTGAAATGTATGAATAGCTGTGGTTGTTAGAAGCTGGACTGAAATTTAGAAATAAAGTTCGAATTCCAGAGCTCTGATATTAAACTAAGCAATCTAACCTTCTGATACAACTTTTCCTGTGATTATCTAAAAACTAGGAAAGGACCACCTTTAAGTTATCTTCCACTCTTCAAACTATAACCCTGTTTTACAGATACAATAGGTGTGAATTCATAAAAATCTAATCTAAATATATAAAGATGCCTCTAGATGTAAGCAACACATACATTATCAGTGACGTAAACTGTCCTAAAGACAGCTCTATAGTAGAAGCTCCAGTATAAGATATGGCTTAAAAATGTGGAAAATAAATTAGGTAACAGGCACCAAATTAGTATTAACAAGATCAAGTTTCAGAGGAGGAAATCAATCATTACATCATTATTTAATCTATCACTTAAAAATACTGATACACTAAGTAATTCTAAGAGGACACACTACTAATCTGAAGTTCCAGATAATGAATTGGTCTTTAACTCTTCTTTTTTATTTTTATTATGTTATGTTAATCACCATACATTACATCATTAATTTCTGATGTAGTGTTCCATGATTCATTGTTTGCGTATAACACCCAGTGCTCCATTCAATAGTGCCCTCTTTAATACCCATCACCAGGCTAACCCATCCCCCCACTCCCCTCCCGTCTAGAACCCTCAGTTTGTTTCTCAGAGTCCATAGTCTCTCATGGTTCGTCTTCCCCCTCCGATTTCTCCCCCTTCATTTGGGAAAAACGGTCTTGAATTCTCAAATGCAGTTAAGAATGATAGATACCAGTGGCCCTTCTCAAAAAGTCATTTTGCTAACTCCTCCTTGTAAGGGCATATATTTTAAATATCAGTACTTCAAAATCTTTGATAGCATTTCACAAAAGAAATATCTGCTTCAAATTTTTGGCCTTGTTTCCCAATACAAGTAAAACGTTCAAGCAGTTTCGGTAACTCTGTTAGACCTTTTATTTACATACTATTTATATACATATTTACATACTATTTATATACACCAATTTAAGGTATCACTGACAGCCTTCAACTATTACTGAGTACATTTATCGACACCCTTCTACATTTACTGAAAACTCCAAACATCTTTTTTAAAACAAAAGCAAAGTGTAGACAAGTTATTAACTTCCAGGGAAAAAAACACTCAAGGGCAGAAAATGCTTATGGGAATGCCAGCTCAAATTCTGAGTGACAAAATTAACATTCATATTTTGGTTATCTAACATGAAAGGCACTGAAGAATACTGAAAAGATGACATGTCAGAAGTTTTGGGTTCTAGTTGTTAGTTCTGCCACTAATCAAGTGATCTCTTAGTATCTTGACTTTCTCATTTGTAAAGAAAGGGAAACTATAATGATCTGTAAGGTTCCATTTCAACTCTTAAGTATTTCAAGATTCCTATGGTCAAGATTTTAGTTGCTTAAAAACAGGAACAGAACGGGGCGCCTGGGTGGCTCAGCCGTTAAGCGTCTGCCTTCGGCGCAGGTCATGATCCCGGGGTCCTGGGATCGAGCCCCGCATCAGGCTCCCTGCTCCACGGGAAGCCTGCTTCTCCCTCTCCCACTCCCCCTACTTGTGTTCCCTCTCTCGCTGTGTCTCTCTCTGTCAAATAAATAAAATCTTTAAAAAAAAAAAAAAAAAAAACAGGAACAGAAAACTGATTTTGTCCCCCACTTCCCACAAGAACCGTCTCTGACAAGAAAAGCTTGAGTCTTTCATATTGTCTTCCAACCAAAAAAAAAAAATAAAAGGAGACATATTTAGTGTTTGTGCATCTTCTAATCAGACACTATTAATCATTTTTTTTTAAAATTAAATTACCTACCTCACTGGGGTGTTGTGAGGATTAATTCATTAGTGTTTGTAAAGCACTTTGAGATCCTCAGGTCAAAGGCGCTATAGAAGTGCAAAGTAGTAGTATTATTACTAGATTCTTTGCTTATTTAAGGAACTTCACAATCCTTTAAAACCTAACTCTCTGTTATGATTTAGACATCTATTTGTAAACCCTTGCAATTTATGCACATTAACTCTTTTTGGATATATAGACAGGGACAGAATGTTTCAAAACAAATGATTTTTTAAAAAGGTTTCAACTTTGATCTACAAATGGAGGGAAAGAGCAAGGGAAAATCTAGTGTGACAAATTTTGTTTAGCATAAAATTTTAATGAGAAATCTTGTCAATTAGATTTAGAAGTGTGCCTAAGCTATACCCAAAACAAAACTCACTTTAATCTCAAGAGTCTGCAATGAGAAATTCCCTTTTTCAAAGAGAAAAGGAAACAATTGTCAAATCAACTCATTTTAAAAGGGGTACTGAGCTTGTAAATTATACTACATGGGTATACATGCAGTTGTCATTTAAAACCGTTTTATTTAAACCACAGTAACAGTATTAGTATGAACTGATGTCAAAATAAGTGAGCAGCTTTTTCTTTAAACTAGGCTCCCACCCCCAATTACACAAAGCAAACCAGGCACTGAGAAGAGAAAAGCAATTTTGCTTTATGGAGTTTTTTAAGAGAAAAAAAAAAGGGGGGGGGGGGGCAAGGCTTCAAAACCAGTTAAAATCTTGGATTAATTCCACCACTTCCCACTCCTCTCTCTAACCAAATCTTCTAACAATTAAAGCACTGTGTTTTTAAATCAAAATCACACACACACACAAAGCTAAGAGAGGCAGAGCTATCTATCCACTGGATATTCTGCTTGAATAAACAGGTACTTCTTAAAAAAAAAAAAAAAGCCAACATCCTCTGATGAAATACTTCAAGTGCAACAGAAGTTCTAGCCCCAAGAGCAACGTGAAATTTAGATATTAAACACTTACCTCCTGCTCCTGTTGAAAGATGACGACTCTACCACCTTTATCTCCTGTTGCTAGTAATTCTCCAGAATGATTAAATTCTACTGTAGAAATTATATCTGCTGTATAATTGAAACAAAAACAAAGAAAAGATGATGTCAGTTCTTCTTTCCCAACTTACTAGTTTCAGAACTTAGCATGTTTTTCCTAACACGTTGGAAGCCTACAGATCAACCTGTCATCAGAAATAAGTAAATCTAAGATTCTTTCATGAATGTTTTGGTTCTCCAAAAAAACATTCTCTGCACAATAAATCAGTATGAGACTATTTTATTTTATTTTTTTAAAGATTTTATTTATTTAATTGAGAGAGAGAGAGCACATGAGAGGGGCGAGGGTCAGAGGGAGAAGCAGACTCCCAGCCGAGCAGGGAGCCCAATGCGGGACTCGATCCAGGGACTCCAGGATCATGACCTGAGCCGAAGGCAGTCGCTCAACCAACTGAGCCACCCAGGCGCCCAGTATGAGACTATTTTAATAACAGAAGTAATAAATACTTAAATACTAGTGGTTTACTGGTATTTCACTAAAATGATGAATTTGTAATCCAACAATTTATGAAACATTTTGATAGCACCATTAAACATTAATAATTATGTTGCTAATTTTCTTTCTCATATACTTTTGATAAGCTTCTTTATGCAAATCCAAAGGCAGCCTAGAAAATTAAACCAGATATAACTGAAAAGGGGGGAAATTTTATTTATTTAATTTTTTATTGTTATGTTAATCACCATACATTACATCATTAGTTTTTGATGTAGTGTTCCATGATTCATTGTTTGTGCATAACACCCAGTGCTCCATGCAGAACATGCCCTCTTTAATACCCATCACCAGGCTAACCCATCTTCCCACCGTCCTCCCCTCTAGAACCCTCAGTTTGTTTTTCAGAGTCCATCGTCTCTCATGGTTCGTCTCCCCCTCCGATTTCCCTCCCCTTCATTCTTCTGGGGGGAAATTTTAAATGTAAAAATGATTTCAGATGGAATTTTAACAGTAAAATTATTAATTCAAATTATGGCCTCTTAAACAAATGTCTGCAAACAGAACACACACACAGCAGAAATGCTTTGTGCTATGCACCTTCCATATGCACAGCTCTTCTCATGGCTCCCAAACACCACAAAGGCTACTAGAATTGGTCATGTTACACCCAAAGTCAGTGCTAATTTCACAGTAAGATCAAGTAAGTTATAGGGGTTTTCACTTGCTTTTTGACACCAGAGCCATTTTTCTAAAGAAAAAAAATCTAAGTTACAGAATTAGGCATTAAGATAAACAACTACACTATAAAAATTACCACTGTTAACTAACAAGTTCTTCACTATAAAGTTGTATGCCAAATTAGGAAAAACTCTGTCATATGCACTTGAAATAAGTAAACTTTTCCTACAAGAGAAGGGTCATTTTCTGGTCTATATTAGCTCACTGTAAGAATTTAAGCATTTTGACTTGATATAATAAACAACACTATATACCTTAAATCTTTAAATTACTGACCAACGTATCATTTTATAGTTTTTAGTGATTTTTTTCAAGACCAGTTTGATTTTGGAAAGCTTTCTTCGCTTTTTCCATTGTCTAGGTCCAAGACACTTTACCTTTTTGGAACACTCTGAGAATCTACTCAAAGTTACACATGCTGTGCCAGAAAACTGCATATGTTTTAAGTGTGTACAAAAATTTGCATATACCTTCAGATGGTATGGACAGCACCTCACTTCCAGGTTAAAAACCCAGAAGCCCCCCATGGTCAATGGTATGAGGAGGAAAGAGTAAGTTTAGTGTTTGCATATGTAACATAAAGGTGTAAAACTGAATATATAAACGTAATATTTAAAAGCCATTCTATTTTTTATTAAGTTTTTTATTTTACTTCCAGTATAGTTAACATACAGTGTTAGTTTCAGGTGTACAATATAATGATTCAACAATTCTATATATTCAGTGCTCATCATGGTTAAGTGTACTCTTAATCCCCTTCACCTGTTTGACCCATCCCCACCAACTTCCCCTAACATGCTTTTAAAATTTTATTTTATTATGTTGTTAGTCACCATACATTACATCATTAGTTTTTGATGTAGTGTTTCATGACTCACTGTTTGCGTATAACACCCAGTGCTCCATTCAGTACGTGCCCCCCTTAATACCCATCACCGGGTTAACCCATCCCCCCACCCCCTTCCCTCTAAAACCCTGTTTGTTTCTCAGAGTCCATAGTCTCTCATGGTTCGTCTCCCCCTCCGATTCCCCGCCTTCATTTTCCCCTTCCTACTCTTTTTTTTTTTTTAACATACAATGTATTATTTGTTTCAGAGGTACAGGTCTGTGATTCAACAGTCTTACACAATTCACAGAGCTCACCATAGCACATACCCTCCCCAGTGTCCATCACCCAACCACCCCATCCCTCCCACCCCTCCCACCCCCACCACTACAGCAACCCTCAGCAGTTTGTTTCCTGAGATTAAGAATTCCTCGTATCAGTGAGATCATATGATGCTTGTCTTTCTCTGACTGACTTATTTTGCTTAGCATAATACCCTCTAGTTCCATCCACATCGTTGCAAATGGCAAGATTTGGGGGGTTTTTTTGATGGCTGCATAATATTCCATTGTGTATATATATATATATATACCCCACATCTTCTTTATCCATCCATCTATTTATGGACATCTTGGCTCTTTTCCATAGTTTGGCTATTGTGGACATTGCTGCTATAAACATTGGGATGCATGTGCCCCTTCAGATCACTACATTTGTATCTTTGGGGTAAATACCCAGTAGTGCAATTTGACATGATTTATTTTAAACAAGTACCCTCAGTAAAAATTACTTTTTCTTTTTCAACAAGAAAGTTTTTTACTTGAAGCATACTTCAGAATACATGGTTCTAAAAATATATATAAAACATTCCATCCAAGAAAAACAGAATACACATTTTCTTCAAGTACACACAGAAGAATCCCCCAATTAAATCACATAAAAAGACACCTAACAAATATTACAAATTTAAGAAGACTGAAATCATACCAAGTATAATTTCCAATCACAATGGTACAAAACTAAAGATCAACAATAAAACAATGTTGGAAAAGCTACACTGTAAATATTATTTAATATGTAAGTATTAAACAACACACTACTGCACAAGCAATGGGCCAAATAAGAAATCAAACATAAAAGCCATTCTGCTGGGTGCTCTGTACTGTACTTACTTCTGTACTGAATATGTTAAAGGGTTAAAAACATACACAGTCCCTGCACTTAAAGTACATTAGAGTACAGTTTGAGACAAAAAATAAGTAGAAACTAACAA
Organism: Neomonachus schauinslandi; assembly: GCF_002201575.2. Lineage (NCBI taxonomy): Eukaryota > Metazoa > Chordata > Mammalia > Carnivora > Phocidae > Neomonachus > Neomonachus schauinslandi. The sequence goes on along the minus strand of NC_058404.1, from coordinate 47,762,232 downwards.
TATCAGAATATATGGACTCACTGATTTGAAGGTTAGGTTCTAAAATTGGGGAATAAGGTAAAAATCATACATAATAAAATTATCTTTAAATTCAAGCCCCTCAGACAAACATAAATTCTTTCTGCTATCAGTCCAACTCAGCCAATTTCCCCTACTGCAAGGCTAGTTTATGGTTTCTTTGGCTAATGCATCAAATGAATTACTTAATTTGAATATAAAGTCATGCTACACCAAAAATATCCATGACCTCTAGGACTCTCAACTTGGTAAAATGCTCACACCTAACAGCAGATTCATTTTTCTGTTCATCCAATGAATAATAAGCAGGGTTGGCTCAGTATTTAAATTATTTCATCTTTTTCCCAGGTACAAACTGTTGCATTCACTTAAAGAAGTCACAACTTGTTAAGTCGATAAGCTGTCATGGCTATAAGTTAGTAAGGGATAAGTCGATGATGGTGTCACTAGGACTGACTAGCTTCCCTGCTGAGGAGTGAAAAGCAGGAGGGACAGGAATACTCCAAGATGGGCTCGATTTCCAACAGGGTAGAAGTCTTGATCTTCCTTAGGTGATCTGGACAGGAAAAAAAATCTAGAGATGATTAAGTCAGAAAGGAGGTCATTATAGTAAAAGGGCTGGAGAGAGATGTGGGATGGGGATGGTGGTGATGGGGGAGTCTACATCTATATAATTCTTAGAAGACAGAACAAGGATCAAGTAATAAAGCAGCCTTTATTACACTACCCTACCCCCCCACCCCAGGTACTAAAGACAGTACTGATTGACGAAGCAATTTATAACGCAGTCACTGAACATGTGATAGGGAGGGGAAGCAAAGAGACGTGTGTGGGTCTGCGTCTGTGCGCATGTAAGAGAGAGAAGGTGAAGAGGGAAGAGGAGGGAGAGAAGAGAAAAAGACCAGTATTTTAGAACAAGCTGCAACAAGAATAATAAGACATCTGTTCTTACATATGTTAACTAACTAGAATTTAAATAAAAATTTGAAAAAGAAAAAAAAAGACATCTGTTCTCACAATGGTCACTCATCCCAGGAATGGTTATTTTACAACAACTAGAATTCCACAGTAAAGTTTATAAATGCTTAATACTGAACCATCTTTGCAGCAAGGATACAAAATTTTAACAGGTACACTGGAGATAGGCTGAGGAATCCTAGAAACAACTAAGCAACTGGCCTAAGTATCTAGAGAGGTTGAATGTTAGGGAAGGGCAAGAACCAAAGATACCATACACTAGGAAGTCAACCCACTTTAAATCCTTTTGGAAGGAAGAGAAATAATGGGCGAAAGGTATACAACTTTCTCAATTTACAGATATTAAGATACTGCTGTTTGTTATTACTCATCTTGCCAAAAGCCAACAAACAAAGAGAAAACTTTAGAAATAGCCAACAAAACCACTGCTTAGTTGAATAGCGTAAAGCAACTGTATTTGGTGGAGGGGTGGGTGGATAGAATTGTGGCCTCCTTGCTGTAATTTTTATACTTCATGTACTTAATATAGCCATATTTCAGATAAGTAAATTATTTTCCTGGTTTATATGATGAAATTTAAATAGGCACTCTGTCAATGGCGTTCCTTCGTCCCCTCCCCCAAAAAGAAAAGAGCTACCATGATTTCTGGATGCTCAACCATCTGTACAAGCGTAAGAACCATCAAAAATACACAAGCACCTATTAAATCTCCAAGTCTGTGGATGATGCTTTTTAAGTTTTTTTGACTCGTGAAATGCCAAGATCTCACAGGGTCTCACTGAGAATATGACATATGAAAGGGAGAAATAAAAGGAAGAAGAAAATCAAATGCTGCTTACAGAATCACAAAACATCCAAGAATCACTTATGAAGAACACTATGAAACTGAGCTTTGAACTGCACGTGCCACGGCATACTGGCATGCCAGGAATGGGTTGTAAGTTTGATTGGATACCGCAAAGCACCCAAATCTGTTACCCTCCCATCATGAACAACCTATTTACCTCAGTGTGCCGTACTGAACATAACTGCTTTCTAGGGGTACCATGATGTGCAAAATGCAAAAGGTGAGGAAAAAGCATGGCATGCTCCCATACCACACTATACCCCAGCAAGGTTGACCAAATACAGGTATCAGTTTTTGGAAAATTGTAATAAATCCACTTCTAGAAAAAATATATCCTCCTAATGTTCCATACCATTTTTAAAAAATAGAGGTGATGACTGTAGAAAATCCACAACAGTGCTGTTCAACAGAACTGTGTTAGAATGGAAGTGTCCTATATCTGCACTGTTTAATACAGTCATCACAAGCCACACTTGGTTCCCACACTGAACAGACTAAGTCTAAAACATTACAGGGTGGACACTGACTTCTACTGCAAAGCCAAGAATGCTGGACCGAAGATAATTTTGAACCTTTGAACAATGAGCTATGGGTAAAATAAAACAACTATCTTACAACACATGGGCTGCTGCCCCAAGGAGCAGCAGGATGAAAATATAAATGTGTTTCATGAAAATTTAGATTCCTGGATACTAGTTTTAAAACAAACTATTAATGAAAACTTGAGAACACTTTACTTCTGAGATTAAAGTAACTATAACATACTTTTAAAAAGCAAAGACATTAACCTCACTGTTATGAGTCATACTACTAAACTCAAGGGATGGTCCATCAACTGGGCCATATTCTCCCAAACCAACAGCAACAAACAACAAAAATTAAAGAACAAAAACTTCCTCTTTTAAAGAAAAAAATAAGATATTTCCTATGGCCAATAAAAAATGTTATTTCACAATGAAAAAACTGCCTGTTAATCTTATAAAAAGAACATTCTAATTTAGTTAATAAAAAGGACTCCCTGGGCACCTGGGTGGCTCAGTTGGTTAAGCGACTGCCTTAGGCTCAGGTCATGATCCTGGAGTCCCTGGATCGAGTCCCGCATCGGGCTCCCTGCTCGGCAGGGAGTCTGCTTCTCCCTCTGACCCTCCCGACCCTCCCCCCTCTCATGCTCTCTCTCTGTCTCTCTCTCTCAAATAAATAAATAAAATCTTTAAAAAAAAAAAAAGGACTCCCTTTCAACTGCCCTCCTGTGCACTAAGTCAACACACAGCAATTTTAGACAGAGACTGAATTCCAAGCAACATAAAGACAGCACTTAGAGGCACAATCAAATTTTTAGTGAGAACTTAACATGCACTACGTTTTTGACCTTTATTGTTAAATCTTATATACTGTTAATAAAAACCAAGGATTTATAATGTATTATATAAAACGAAACTCATTTCTTCCAACGTTTTCCTTTCCTTCTAAACCATCAGTAGCCGGGTTTCATTCTAAGAAGGCGAAATAACTGCTTTCTTTTGGAGGCGGAGCGTTAGTTATTTGGTGGTAACCATGACAACAGCAGTATTATTGGTCTGTTTTTATTTCACCAGACATAACATTTCCTTCTTGTTACCTATCTTCCCTATTTCTTAAGTGGTATAATAAACAGGGTACAGAAATATAAGATTCTCAGCATAAAAATCAGACAAGGGAAAATTTATGGTATATATACATAGTAGTAATGAACAATAACTGCCACATATTAGGTGAGCAAACAATTATTAGCTCTGGCATGTGGGTGAAGGTGAGGATGAGGGTTAGGATTGGTCTTTTGCTTCTGGCCATGAGGGAAAACAAGACAGTCTGGATGCATCCTCTTGCTGGGAAGGACTAGAAAACGGGAACAAAATACTTTTCAAAATACTGTTGAATCCTTTAGACAAGAAAAAGACATGGAATCGTGTATTTAACCCACTCTACTTTTGGGCAGTACAGTCAGACAGGAAGAATTCAAATACAGACCAGCACTCTCACTTAGCTGTGGAGAGAGAAACTGGGGGTTAGAGAAAGCAGAATCAGCTGGAATTTGTGGCAGAGTATCAAAAGAAAGTTGGAGGGATTTACAGAGAGGACACTTAGGATCCTTAAATGAATACCCATCTGAGCATTCCATAAGGCCTAGGAAAGAACCACCAAAAAGCTTATGAGGGCTCGGAATTGTTAAGGACCCCTACCAGCTGAGGGGCGCCTGGGTGGCTCAGTTGTTAAGCGTCTGCCTTCGGCTCAGCTCATGATCCCAGGGGTCCTGGGATGGAGCCCTACATCGGGCTCCCTGCTCTGCAGGAAGCCTGCTTCTCCTTCTCCGACTCCCTCTGCTTGTGTTCCCTCTCTCACTGTGTCTCTGTAAAATAAATAAATAAAATCTTAAAAAAAAAAAAAAAGATCCCTACCAGCTGAAACAGAGAAACCTCATAATTAATGAGGCACCAGATAAAGTCTTCAGAAGAGCATCACCTTAGTAGTGGGACTAAATCAGAACTAAAGACTGAATTTGTCCTAACAAAGCTAAAAGTAAACTTTAAAAGAATCAAATTTACTTCAAGTAACGATGTGCTAGAATAAAATCCAACACTCAACAATGTAAATTCACAATGTTTGGCAACCAATCCAAAATCACCAGAATGGAAAGAAGTAGGTTATGTGACTCATAACCAGAAGAAAAATAAACCAATGGAACCAGAAATGACAAAAATGATGGAATTAGTAAGGTCCCAGCAGACAAGAACCTTGAAACAGCTGTTGTAAATATGCCCCAGAACACAGAATTATGAACATGTTGAGAAATATAAGAGAAAAAACAAAGAAGGAACACCTAGAAATGAAAAATATACTGGATGACATTAACAGATGAGATACTGCAGTAGAAAAGATCAAGAACTTGAAGGGCTAGCAATAGGGGAGGAAATAAAAAAAAAGGGCAGGAGCAAAGCAGGAAAAAAGAACAAAGACCTGACTTGTAGGATACTAATGGGTATCTACCATATGGGTCACTGCAGTCCCAGAAAAAAAGGTGGGATATATATATATATATATATATATATTAAAAAGACCAGTATGTAAACTTTCAAGCATGATGACACTATATGTAGAATAACCACAAGAGATCAGTTATAAATGCAGACTTATACAGGTATATAATAGTGGTAACTCAAAAACCATCAATAGCCTGCACTGGTGATGTGACTTTGCAAAATCATGAAGAATCCTTTGTAAAATTCTAGTATTTCAGGGGTGCCTGGGTGGCACAGTCAGTTGAGTGTACAACTCTTGGTTTTGGCTCAGGTCATGATCTCAGGGACCTGGGATTGAGCCCTGCGTAAGGCTCTGTGCTTGGCACGGAGGCTGCTTGGGACTTTCTCTGCCCTTCCTCCCTGCTCACTCTTTCTAGAATAAATCTTTTTAAAAAATTCTAATATTTCAAAGCAGAATCTTCCCCTGATTTACACAGTAAACCTCAGTATGTACATTAAACCCATGCAAAAAAATACTTGATAAATAAAAAGAGTTATAGTTCAGGCTCTGAATAAGTAAGTTTTTTTCAGCATCATGAAGATTTGGCAGAATATTCTAAGTCATGCAGAGCAGGATGATTTTTTCTTGTTCAAGATTGTCCTGCAAACTACCAAATAGCTAACATACCTGGCCAATGCCTAGTAAATGCCAATAATGCCTCCAATCATCGGTTGAATTAAGTAAAAAAGAATTCAAAAAACAAGAGTTTATAATGTGTGTATTTGATAAAAAGTGTGGTAGAGATATTAACAGTCATGAATCTTTACACCCAGAGATTTTTACTATATATAATTCAGGGTTATTAGAAATAGAGGAATTGACAAAAATTTTAACTACAGTGTAAGACTGACATATGCTTCTCCATGCCTGACAGATTTAAAAAAGGGGACAGGGAAGAAGGGGGGGGGGGGGGAAGTATACACATTGGAAAGATACAACTGATACACACCTGCAGAGAACTTTATACCAATATAAAAAATTAGTATCTTCCAAAGAGCTATGCAATTTTTAAAAAACTCATCCATTGAGCCACAGACAGTCCCTTAAAGAATTCTAATTACAAATTTAAAGACCACATTCTCTAACCACAATAAAATTAGCTAAAGATTAAGAACCACTGGTTCTAACTAACCACTTGGTAATCTTACAATTCTAAGGCAAAAGATAAAAACCAGTACTGCAATAAAAATACTTAAAAACATTTACAGGAAACTAAGTATATAAATATTTAAGACAGAATTGTTTTTGTAAAAAAACAATACAGTGATCACTTTAACCAACTTAAAAAAAACTGAAAGAATAAGAAAACGTGAAATCCCACCACTAAGAGATAACCACAGGTGACAGCTAAACAGTCTTTTAGCAAACTTGCACAAATTATAAAATATGTATACGATGTATTTATATACACTATGATTTCTGTAAAATCTGTAATGGAATTATAATAACTTTACTCTTTGTTTTAATCTCACAAACTGCTTTGTAAAAAAAGACAATCATCACTCTTAACCCCACTTCTGAGAGAACCACTATTATTATATCAGTATATATCCCTCCAAAGTTTGTCCATGTATACCTTACATTCTCAGGGCAAAAAAATAAAATCTATTTGTATTAAGAAAGAATGTCTACATTATATCACTGAGTTTAAAAAAATTACAAAGCATATTTGATCCTACTTGTGCGGCATAAATAAAACAATCAGAGCATTATGGAATTAGTTTCCAGAGCTCAGACAGGGAGTCCAGGTTAACACATCTATAGCCATTACCGTAACAGTAACCTGAAAACTGTGACAAAGATGAATCTCTACAAGGTAAAATAAGTAATGAGATACCACTACACACCATCTGAATGACTCAAATTTAAAAGAGAAAAAAGATGACAATGCCTAGTGCTAATTATGAGCAACAGGAACTCTTACATATAGCTGATGGGAATGGCACATCCACTTTGGGGGAAAAAAGTTTTGGCAGTTTCTTATAAAGTTAAAACACCATATGACCTAAAAATCGTAATACTAGATACCCAAGTGAAACAAAAACCAATGGTCACATAAAATCTGGATGCAAATGTTTATAGCAGCTTTATTTGTAATCACCAAAAACCGGACACAACCCAAAATTGGGGAATAAACAGAATACAATATAGCCATACAATGAAATACCACTCAGCAATAAAAAGGAACTACTGATAAAAGCAGTAACATGGATTAAACTCAAAATGCATTGTGCTAAGCTAAAGAAACCAGATCAAAGGTTACATACTATATAATTCCATTTATCTGACATTCTGGAAAAGGCACGACTAGAAGGACAGAAAACAGATCAGTGTTTGCTTAGGAGTTGGGTGGAGGTTGACTTACAAAGGGACGTGAAAACTTTTTGGAATGATGGAACTGCTTTTCATCTTGGGAGTGATTAAACGTCTGTATGGTTTTGTTTTTTTTAAGATTTTCATTTATTTGAGAGAGAGAGCGCGTGCACAAGGTGGAGGGGCAGAGGGAGAGGGAGTCTTAGACTCCGCACTGAGCCTGGAGCCCGACAATGGGGCTCAATCTTACCACCCTGAGATTACGACCTGTGCTGAAACCAAGAGTCGGATTCTCAAATGACTGTGCCACCCAGGCACCCCATCTGTATGTTTTTTTAAAAATCAAACTTTGAAGAACTGTATGCTAAAAAGGGTGAATTTCACTGTTTGCAAATTGTATCATAAGAAAACAATATGAACCTTTGTCCTAAATATACCATCTTCCTTTCTAGTACCATAGCACTGGCCAAATTCTCTAGAAAGGCTGATGTTTTACATACAGCTTCCACATTTATACTTATGCCCACTCTTATGCTTCCTTCTTTAGCTTGGGTGTGTTGTCTGCCTTGCTTGAAATATCACCTTTCCTATCCCCATTCCCTTAGCCCTTCTGTATGTGGCCCACCAGGAAAAAAAAAATTTGTATTAGGTTTTGGAGGGGTAGAAATACACCAGAGGGATAACACATATAGACATAATAAAAGAAAAATGTGATTTTTACACAATAACTAAAGACAAGTGGACTAGGAAAAAATACTTGTATTTCCAAAAACAGGTAATACAATTATCCTTTCATATTTCGCTCTAATTTTTCTTGAAATCCTCCTCCCTTTCCACTCTTTTCCCTTGGCCCTTCATTAACCATTAGGCAAGAAGGCGGCAGCACCTGGAGATGTAGTCTCAGCTGTACTATTAAGATATAATTCGACCTTGAGTAAGTCAGTTATGAACTTCAAAATTTGCAAAGAAACAATGGACAGAGCATATATAACATGTATTCAGATACTTAACACATCTAGGGGAGGAAGAAAACAGAATAATGGCAGGAGAAAAATAATGTGCTTCTTTCAGGCAACTTGGAATATAGAAAATTAAAGACCTGAAAGGACAATACAGCTGCAAATGCTGCGTAACTCCACCCATGACCATGGATCTCTGTTAGTCCACTAGTCCAGACCGCACTCTGACAAAAATGGATCTCCGATTTCTTTCTTTGTAACCTGGAATTCATCAGCCAACAGTGATTTAACACATTACTTTCTGTAAGTTATATGCCAATCAATGGTGAAATCAGAACGGAACTGAGGCAATGAAGCATGATTCTGCTCTGCTCAACTCCTGCCACTGCTACAGCAGTAAACCATGGTACTAGAGATTCTACGTCACTGATCACTACTCACTCTTTTATGAGATGGGGTCTTTCTCACTTTTAAAGTCACACACATAGAAGTCACAGCCTACTTAACCACAAGTGATAATGCATGTAACACATAACAGAGAAGTTCCCCATTTTTCAAGACACCTGAGGATGATTTTTCAAACATCACTGAACAAAAGCTACACAGCACAAAAGTTAACTAAGCTGAACCTCTGTCTTCCATAAATTAATTTTAGCATAATTTTAGATTTACATAAGAGTCACAAAGACAGTCATACAGACAGTTCCCGTACACCTTCAACCCAGGTATTTCCTTATTTGTTAGCATCTTACATTTGCTATGGTTTATCTGTCACAACTGAAGAGCCAACACTGGAATATTAACTAAACTCCACACTTCATTCAGCTTTCACTCATTTTTCTCCAGTGTCCTTTATCAGTTCCAGGACCCCATCCAAGATCCCACATTACATTTAGTCCTCTTGTCTCTAGCTTCCTCTGGTCTGTGACAGTTTCTCAGACTTCTCTTGTTTTGGATGACCTTCACAGTTCTGAAGAGTACTGGCCAGGTACTTTACAGTATGTCCCTAAAGTTGAGACGGTTTTTCTCATGGCCACACTTGCTATTATGGCTTACTGGCAGGAAGATCACAGAGGTAAAATGTCATTCTTATCGTATCAGGCCAGGGTACATTTTAACAATATTACTTATTGATGACTGCCAGGTTTCTCCACTATAAAGTCATCCCCTCCCCCCATAAGGTAGGAAGTCATTAAGTCCAGCCCACATTTAAGGATTGGGGGTGTTAAGCTCCACCCCTTTGAGGAGGAGTATCTACATAAATTACTTGAAATTCTTCTGTTGGGGACATGTGTCTCCCCTCCCCCACTTATTTATTCGGTTATCTATATGAACTCATATTTATTTATTTCATACTTTGGGTTACAATCTTACTATGTCATTTATTGTGTTGTTCAAATTATTCCAGATTTGGTCACTGAGAGCCCTTTCAGGTTGGCTCCTGCATCCCTTTGTGGGATGCTCCCATCCTTCTGTTTTTTTGAGCACTTCAGGAACTTTTAACAAATGTGTAACTTTCATATATCCTTAATATTACCACAAATTAAACATGACTTCTAACTTTTTCATTCTATAGTTACATACTAACTATGCAGGAGTTCTGAAGAGAAGAATAAACCATATTGAGAACAAAAGGAGTAAATACTGTAAAGGTCAGCAACATAACTAAATTCTCATCCATGGAGTATCTGACCAGGACTAAGACTTCTGTCCTGAAATAGATTTTTCATTTGATCAGCTGAGGTTCTAAAACTTAAATTGTATGTTAACTTTCTTAGAAGTTTTAACATGCCTGCAATTTGGACTTCTGCATACTGATCTGTACTCATTGTTCTCTTTTCAGAAGCTGGGGAGGTGGGGGGTCAGAACACAGAGGGTATACTGATCACCTTTAGCTCTGCTAAAGTCAAGGGCCTGCTGTCAGAACGTTCTGATAGCACAGAAATTCATTCTCATTTTGATCTCGTTTGCTTCAACACTCAGAGCTCCCACTAAGAAGCATGCTATTTTGTTTGAACACAACCTATCTTCATGATCTTTTCCCCTTTATTAGTTCAATATACCCTAATACAGCAAACACTGAATTTAGGATTGACCCCACATAGCTAATTAGAGTATAATTAACCCAAATTTCTTCTCAAAGGTAACTAATTACTCCCCAAAGAAAATATTTTTCTGGATAATGCATCTATAAAATGCTAGTTTCTTGCTAGCTTCTTTCTTGTAGGCTAGCTTCAGGTTCAGTTATTTCCCATTATGATGCTCCTTTGTCACTGCTGACCTCTAGAGGGAGCTCAAAGTTTTTGTTACCTTTTCTCAAAGGTCAGTTCGCTCCTCCCAGAAATGTGGTATATTCAAGATTTCAGAACATTTTATTATGGCTTAAAAAGCAAGTTGAGTGTGTGCCATCCCTTTAGCAATCTCTTGCTCCTGTTAAGTAAGTAAGGTCTGGCCCACTCACCAGCTCCTGGGGGAGTGGGCTCCAACCATTTCTTTCTGTTTCCCTTCTAGACTCTCCTCTCTTTCCCACTTGGCACTGACTAGGGCATATTACTATAGCCAGAGAGGCTGATCGGAGGATGGTGGTAAGAAGTAGGGGCAAATGCTTTCTTCTTGCGGACTCTTGTTACTTTCAGTGAAGCAGGCCAGTGCGTCTCGATCTTCCTCATGTCAGGGCATACACAGAATACAGTATTTGTATGGCACACTAGTATAAAAGATTAGGCTGTTCATGTCTGTTCAGTCAGAAACTCTAGTCAGCTAAGTAACCCCCTATCCAGCCCAGCAAGTATCCCCAGGAAAAAGGGATCATTATCTTAGCACACCTGTAATACATTCTTGGGGCCACATCAGTAAAAAACTAGTAGAGGAAATGATGAGAAGTCAGACTGGACATTTTTTCACTTCACCTGCCTATATGAACCCGAGGAAGTAACTAAGGCTTTTAAAGACTCAGTTTCCTCATCTTTAAATACCTATCTCACAGATTTGCTTTGAGGGCTAACCAAGCAATAAATGTAAAGAAATGAGCACTGAATGTGGCACATAGTAGGCACATTGGTAAGGAGAAGATGTTAGCTGGGCTTTGCTGTGCAAAGAAACAAGCATTTACCTATCTGTTTCCAGGCTATTGAGACCAACCTGGCTTAGGTCAAGTTCTCCAAATGGTCCGACAAAGCTCCCTGGAGCCTGAGGCTATGAGGCTAACTCCCAAACTACTAAGTGTTAAAGCTGCCCCGCTTTGCTGCTGCTTTGCATATACAGATACTTTTGACCTAAGATGGGGTTACAGCCCAATAAACCCATCGTTAAGTTCAAATGCATTTAAATGCACCTAACCTACCAAACATCATAGCTCAGCCCCACCTACCTTAAATGTGCTGAGAACACTTACATTAGCCTATACTTGGCAAAATTATCTAATACAAAGCCTGTTTGATAATGAAGTGTTGAATAGCTCATGTAAGTTATTGAATAACTATCCTGACAGTGAAAAATAAATGGCTGTATGGGTACAGATTCATTGTTAAGTGTATTGGCTATTTACCCTGTGGTCACATGGCCAACTGGGAGTGAATATCATACCATGTATCGCTAGCCCAGGAAAAGATAAAAATTCAAAGTACAACATCTACTGAATGCATACAGCTTTCGTACCACCATAAAGTTGAAAAATCTTAAGTCAAACCATCATTAAGTCAGCAACCGTCTGTACACTCATGAAGCCTCAGGCTGAAGCAGGACTGGTCGTGGGTAAGATTCTGTACTCCTAGGTCTCTGGACCAAAATATCACTTTGATTAAACCATGATTTCCAATAATAAAGTAACTGCTAACAGCCTTTATAATAACCTTTTTCAACCTCTGACTCAGTGAACAGGAACATGTTATGTGATAGGCTCAACAAAGACCACTGGCTATTGATGCTCATACAGAACCTACATTGTAATGTTGCCATGAGAGTCAGGGTCCATAGGGTAATTTCCAGAGATGTGTTCTGGAACCAGTCTCCCTTCTTTTTAACTTGTTCCTGGATAATCTGATATCATGTTTGGATAAAATGGAATGGAACCATACCCTCCTGCAACAAAGAACAGAAAGATAAACAGTTGCTAATACATTTACTCTATAGGTGTGATCTTAACAAACAAGCCTTGGTGTATTAATGTTATATAATGCTAGAACGAAGAACTCAAAATTGACCATTCCAAACCTAAAGTAACTGGCTCATAATTCATTCCACAAAGCAAATCACCTCATTAAGTTGCCTTATCAAAATATAATGCATATAGTTTCCACGGAGATTATACAAAGTAGTACTGCACAAAGCTTATACATCTATGCATGCCTTAAGATATTTTTATAACCAGAATGGGCATCTGGTTATTAATATCTGCTTAAAATCTTTACAAACTAGGATTATTATGGCCATGCTTTACGAACCAGAAAGGCCTTCATTGTCCAACTATCCTGGCAAAGTCACACCCAACTCTATTTTGTTTTGACAGGATTCCTCCCGCTCACCTACAAACCCCAGTACAAAAGAGCAACCTATTTACAGAAAGAAGTTAAGAGTTCATTAAGATATGTTACAGAAAGTTTTACAGACTTTACCCCAACAATAAAAGGGAGCCCACTGGGAAGTTTTAAATACCCGGAAGTGTTAAATACAAGTAATCCAATTAGATGTGCCTTTAGATTACTCAGGCTGAAGTGAAGAAAACTGGGAACCGGGAGAATGGCAAAAGTAGAGATAAATCTAGAGACAAATTCTGGTAAGCAATGATAGTGATCTGAGCCAGTATCCTACAGTAACAATATTAGCATAAGTAGCAAACATTTAAAATGCACTTACGGTATGTTAGGTATTTAACCCTCACAACAAACCTATAAAATTGGTCTTATTAATATTAACTATTTTATTAACTAAACCACAGAGGCAAAAAGAGGGGACAGAAGTACAGAGATTTTAAAATACATCTATGAGGGGCGCCCGGGTGGCTCAGTCATTAAGCGTCTGCCTTCGGCTCAGGTCATGATCCCAGGGTCCTGGGATCGAGCCCCGTGTCAGGCTCCCTGCTCAGCGGGAAACCTGCTTCTCCCTCTCCCACTCCCCTTGCTTGTGTTCCTGCTCTCGCTCTCTCTGTCAAATAAATAAAATCTTTAAAAAATAAATAAAAAATAAAATAAAATACATCTATGAAGTATATAATGCAAGACTTGATCACTGATAAGGTGTGGAGAGCTAAAGATGAAAGCAAGAATAATAATGTCCAGTTTCTCATGGTGGTTGAATGTACTTAATACCATTAATACATTGATATTTGTCTTATATTAAGCATTATTTAACAAGCATCTAAATGGCAGATACAACTTTGGTTTAAAGAAAAAAGTTAACCTCCATTGGCTAAATAATATAGAAGATTATGTCATGAATGACAAGGCACCAAAAGCACCAAAATGCTCGACCAAAAGGAATACACCACATTCTATGACAAAAAAGGAAATTTAGGTCAGAAAATTCTTTTCGCCCATCTTTTCCCTTTTATCCTTTTTCTCAGCTCTGGCAGGTTAGTTTGCTCAAGGTGATACTCCTAACCTTCTTTTCAACTGTTATTTACACTGCATTTCATTGTCTCCACCATACTTTTTAAATTATTTGTAATCATGCTTATCCACTGATTTGAAATTTTCACAATACCGTGTTCAAAGATGCAATTTCTTTCATGAATCTCATTAAAAGAAAATTAAACATTAAAGGTTTTCTCCACTTACTTGAACTAAATGTTTATTCCTCTAATTCTGGAAGCTGGTATTATTCTTTAAATCTTGTGCACTTCTGTGGTTTTTGCTCATTTTTAGGAAAGTCATCCCTTCAACAATATTTTAATGAGCATCTATTACACGCTAGATACTCTGGGTCATGCTAGCATTTCTAGCTGCTAGGGATACAGGAGTTAAATAAGACAGACAAAAAACTCCCTCCCTTCAGGGAACATATATTCTAGTGTTGGGGGCATATTATAAACAAATATAAAACGTTTCAAGTAGTGTTAAGTACTATAAAAATAGGAAGACCAAAAAGAGAATGTTAAGTAATGGCGGTGGGGCATTATTTCAGGTAGAGTGGTGAGAGAAAACCTCTCTGAGGATGTGACTTAAGCAGAGACAAAAATGAACAGAGAATTAGTCATCCAAACTTGTAAAGGAAAATATTCCAAGCAGGCAGCCTAAGTAGAAATGAGTTTGCTAAATTTGATAACACTAATACAGAATAAGGTGGTAGAGGAGATGGCTCATTTAGCAGAGGCCTGACCATATACAGCTTTGTAGGCCATGGTAGAAGGACTGTGGATTTGTTTGAAGAGTGGTAAGAAGCCATTGCAGGGCTTCTACCTTGTTTTAAAGTGATTACCTGCTGGGTGAATACAGGCAAAACTGGAAATGGAAAAAAAGGAGACTAGTTCCTGAATTACTGCGTAGCAGAGGCAAAGATGATGATGGTCTGAACTCAGGGGCAGCCACAGAGAGATGGATAAATTCAGAATATGTTCTGAAGATAGCACTGCCATATTTAAGCTGGTGAACAGAGGTGTCAAAGGATATATCCAAGGTTTTAGAACCAAGCCCAATGGAGGAAAGGCAGTTTCATTTACTGAGGAAAAAGACACACCAGGAAGGAGCAGGTTTAGGGTAAGAAAGGAGCCAAGGGGCCCCTGGGTGGTGCAGTCCGCTGGGCATCTGACCCTTGGTTTCAGCTCAAGTCATCATGCTCTCAGGTTTTGAGATCAAGCCCCGTGTAAGGCTTTAGCTCAGCAAGGAGTCTGCTGGGGTTTCTCTCTCCTTCTCCCTCTGCCCCTCCCCACGCTTGCTCCTGTGCTCTCTCTCTAAATACATAAATTTTATTTAAAAAAAAAAAAAAAAGAGTAGCCAAGAATTTCATTTTCACATCTTTGGGTATTGATTTCAACCACACATGTAAGTAGAAATGTCATACAGGCAACTAGATAGATTTGACAGCAGTTTAGGGAAGAAGAGGAGATATAAATTAAGGTATCATCAGCTAACAGAAGGCATTTAACACTAAATGTGATTTCCTAGTGAGTGATTACAGAAAACAAGAGGTCTGGCCTGACGACTGAGCCTTGAGGCTCTCCCACGTTTAGCACTGAGGAGGAGGAGCCAGCTGGTAAAGGAGATTGCACAGGGAACTACTGGTAAGGTAGGAAGAGCTTTTCTGGAAGCCAGGCGAAGTGTTTCTAAAAGGAGACAGTGATGAACTGTGCCCAAAAAGTGCACAGAGATCAAACAAAGTGAGGGCTGAGAAGTAAGCTTGGATTTGGCGGCACAAAGATATTCTGTGTGATTTCAACGAAAGTGGTTTCAGTGGATTAAGTGTCCTTAAAATACAACCTGTTTTCTGTGGCTTTATTTAACAACTGTCAGAGGGAGAAGCAGCTCTGGAGTTAAGCTGTTGTAGACTGAAATCACTGCTCTGACAGCCTGAAATCTGGTTTATGAAGGATATTCTCTTTAGATTTGCCATCAGTGAAGATTTTCCCTTTTATAGATCTTAGGTTATTCTGAGAAACAGAGGGTTAAACAAACAGGACTCTGAAGCTGATTCATCATGCTTCTGAGTTGCTAGCTTCCCAGTTGCCTGGATATACTGAGTAGGGTTTTTTCAAGAAAAGTACTTGAGTGACATACTTTCAGTCATCACAAGCCTGAAAACTGCCATATTGTTATCCTGCCTATGTGAAGGCTAGTTTCACCAATTTAAGATGCTTAGGTTATAATAGCTTTTTCCTTGGGGTTTTCCAAATGCCACTCCACTATCTTTTAGCATGGTGCTATCCCAACAAAACTTTCTATTGTAATAGAAATATTCTATTCTGCACTGTCCAACATGGCAGCCACTAGCCACACATAGTTATTTATTGAGCACTTAAACTGAGGAAATGAATTTATCGTATTTTTAACTAACTTAAATTTAATAGCTACATTGTTAAATACAGTTCTAGCATACAGAAAACAAATGAAATGCCTATCTGATACACCTTCCTTTTCAGGTAACCTTTTTCTTGTCTGGGTACTTGTACTATCTATTTCTATATCCTAAAATTTTAAAATCCACTGGGCTATTCCTAGGTATGGATCTCATTTATTTTGCTTGGTATGCACTTTAGTTATCTGTAGAAGAATAACATTAACAGACCC
The DNA here is from genome assembly GCF_002201575.2 of Neomonachus schauinslandi. Lineage (NCBI taxonomy): Eukaryota > Metazoa > Chordata > Mammalia > Carnivora > Phocidae > Neomonachus > Neomonachus schauinslandi. Next base: position 47,745,841 of record NC_058404.1, on the reverse strand, counting down.
TACCACATATGGGGGTTGTAGAGAATTTCAAATGAGTTTCAAGGTGAAAAATGCCTGGCACCTAATAAGTGTTCAATAAATGTTAGCTACATATTCTCTGAGCCCTTGTGATCTGTTCTCTCTAGGTCAAGATAATTTTTACTGTTTCTCTGACTTTATCTTTTATATGTTTGCTCTGATCTCTCACTCTGAACCTTTATTATACACTGGATCTATTCTTTGTTGTTTCTTATACTTGTGCCTATAGTTTCCATCTCAGTTTTTCCTCTGAATTATGGGACTATTTCTAAAGCTCTCTGCTACCTCTCCAAAAAGTCAACAGTTAAGAATCACAAATTTCACTTAAGAACTCCTTTCTGCTCTCTGATTCTTTTTCTTCAAATGTTCATGAGTCTCTTTGAGAACACTAATTAGTTCTTCTTTAAACCACAACACTTTCTCTCATTTCTTGCAATAAGTCTGTATCATAGGCTATCACTTGCTCATAATGGTCGTCTTCTTTTAGGCTACTGAATCTGTGTCTAGTTTTTTGTATATTCAACTTTAAAGAGAAAGACCTATGTTTATATAACATCTGGGAATTGTGTTAGGTTCAATCAGAAAACATTCAGAACGAAGTTCAAAACTTGGGGGGGGGGGTGTATGTGTTCACATTGTTATTTCCTGTCTTAGTTCTCAACTGCTGCCTAACAAATTATCCCAAATTTAGCAGCTTAAAACAATAAACACGTATTTTTCTGTTTTTGTGGATAAGGAATCTGAGTGTGGCTTAGCTGGGGGATTCTAGCTCAGGGTCTTTCACAAGGCTTCAGTCTATGTGTCAGCCAGGGTCTCTGTCAGCTCAAAACTTAATGGAGGCAGGATCTGCTTGCAGTCCAAGCTCATACTCATGACTGCTGGCAGGCATCAGGTCTTCACTGGCTGTTGGCCAGAAACACCAGGTCCTTGCCTCATGAGCTCCACAGAGCAGTTCACAAAATTGGAGATTGTTTCTCTCAGAGCAAATGAGAGAGGACAGCCCACCATGAAAGCCAAAGCCTTTTTGTAACCTAACCTGAAAAGTTTTGCCGTTAAGTTAACCCATTCACTTTTGTCATACTTGGAGAAGTCACCCGGTCCAGCCACACTCAAGGGGAGGGGAATCAGATACAAGACATGAATACCAGGAGGCAGGGATCACTGGGGGCTATCTTAGAGGCTGCCTGCCACACTTCCTTAGTCACCAGAGGGACTCAACAATATGTAGTCAAGTAGCGGCAGTGCAGACCGAAGGCAGCTTTCAGGGCAGGAACTTTCAAAATTTTGTGCTTCATGGTTAGTCTCTCTTCCTGCAACCATGGGTAGCTAGCTGCTCTTCACTGATCATATTGCCCTTGGTAATAACCATTCTGGGTCATTTCGTTTCAATCCTTGCTTCAACGTACAAAATATCATACCAACCACCTACCCCATGGACAACCCTTAAATTCTAGCTCAAAATAGGTCTTTAGCCACACCTTTGGAGGGCTTCTCAACGACCAAGTTAACCAGAGAGAACTTCCCTCACTACATTTCTCATTTGTACCTTTTCCTGCCAAAATTCTTTTTAGTTTAGTTATGGCACCCTTCCAGGGTTTCCATGGAGACCGAACTCTCCCATTATCTTGTTGGTCATTTCAGTGTATGTTTGTCTATTTGTTTTAACATATGGGCTTAGATCATCTTCCACCGGAAGTCAACACAGCGATTTGTTTAAGTAAAGCACTTTACACATTCTTTAAAACACCCTGTTTTGATAAATATGACAGGAAATGCCTGTTGGTTTTCCTACCCATGAATTCATTTCTATTGTTGGGTAAAACAAAGATGTTTTAATCTACATCATCAATCCCCAGGATACATTCTACTACAGGAATTTAAGTAACTAAATTTTGATGATTTCCAAAAAACGCAATGTTACCAAACTTAGCATAGAAACACTTTAACAATATACTTATAATCTGAAAAGGAACCAGACACACAGCTGTTCAGCAGCATGAACTAGTCACCCATGGTTGTAAAGAAGGTACCTAGCACTGTGAAAAGAAACGAACATTTAATCAAAGACAAATCTTAAGTCAGAATACCAACAGCACTGTAACTCACAAACCAAAATACCCGTTTTTGGAAAAAAAAAAAAAAACAAACCAAAAAACACAAAATATCCGTTTTTGGTTTAACAGTGAAAAAAATTTTTCCTACACTGTATTACTCCTCTACCCCACCCTCATTCCCCTTAAGATAATTTATTTGCCCTATTTTCTTAGAATACTAATAAACAGGGCAGGAGGAGAATCAACAAAAACTATATCAGATGTCAACAGATTTTCTCATGTGATGATATCTGGTACAGAGTGTATACTCTCTGGGATAAGCAGAATTCAGGTTTCTTGTCCTCCACTGATGAATATGTAGGAAACAGAATTAAGAAGGGACTTAACACAAACAACATTAAGCACAAATAACATACTGCTGCACGGGACCTATCCTACACAAGCAGCCAACCTGCGCAGACATGTAAGGCATGTCTGTGGGATAAACCCTGTATCTGAGCTCTCATCAGATTTCTAGGTGATATGTTCTTAGTCAAAGAAAAGGTATTTTCAAACATTTTAGCACTTTATTTAAGGAATAAAATTACCTGTTATCTCAATGAAGTTACAGGACACAAAATCGACACACAAAAATCAGGGGTGCTTCTAAACATTAGCAATGAACAATACCAAAACGAAATCATGTAAACAATTCATTTTACAAAAGCATCAAAAAGAATAAAATATTTAAGAATAAACTTAATCAACAAGGTGAAAGACATACACCGAAAACTACAGAACGTCGCAAAAAGAAATTTAAAAAAATAAATGGAAAGACATCCTTTGCTCATAAACTGGAAGACTTAATACTGTTAACATGTCAACACTACCCAAAGTGATCCACAGATTTAATGCAATCCCCATCAATATCCTGATATCCTGATGGCATTTTTTGCAGAAATAGAAAAATCTACCCTTTCATATGGAATCTGAAGTGACCTGAACAGCCAAAACAATTTGGGGGGCGGGACATCAAAACACAAAGTTGGACATTTCACACTTCCCTATTTCAAATACTACAAAGCTACAACCATCGAAATAGTGTGGTACTGACATACACACAGACCAGTGAAATAGCGACCAGAGAGATAAACACTACTCTATTTCACCTGTGGTCTCATGTGACCGCACATATGGTCAAATGCTTTTTGACGTCTTTTTAACACATGGTGCTAGGGAAACTGGATATCCACATGCAAAAGAATGAAGTTGCACCCTCACCTTACACTACCTACAAAACTTATAAAATGGATCAAAGACCTAAACATAAGACCTAAAACTTTTATAAGAAAACAGGGAAAAGGGCTCATGCCATTAGATTTGCCAATGATTTCTTGACTAGGATGCTAAGAAAAACAGGCCAAAGAAAAAAATAGATAAATTGAACACCATCAAAATTAAAACCTTTTTGAGCATCAAAGGACAAAACTGAAAAGGCAACTCATGGAATGAGAGAAAATACGTGCAGATCATGTATCTGATAAGGAATTATATCCAGAATATATAAAGAACTCCAACTCAACAATAAAAAAAAAAAAAAAAAAAAATTTAAAAATAGGCAAGAGACTTGAAAAAACATTTCTCTTAAGGAAGATATACAAAAAACATGTAAGAATATTTGTAACATAACCAGTCATCAAGGAAATATAAATCAAAACCACACTGAAACACCACTTCACAGCCATTAGCATGACTATTATCAAAAACAAAACGAGAAAATAGTGTTGATGAGGATGTGAAGAAATTAAAACCCATGTACACTGCTGGTGAAAGGTAAAATAAAATGGAGCAGCCACTGTGGAACAATATGGTGATTTCTCAAAAAGTTAAACATAGAATCACCTTATGATTCAGCAATTACACTTCTGGATATATACCCAAATGAATTCAAAGCAAGGACCTGAAACAGATATTGGAACACCATGTTAATAGCAGCATTATTCATGATAGTCAAAAGGTGAAAACAATCCATGGATCAACATATGAATGGATAAACAAAGTGGTATTAAATACAATGGAGGAAGGAAATGGACACATTCTGTAACATGGATAAACTCTGAGCACTGTTATGGACTGAAGGTTCTTTTTTCACCTTTCCCATTCTACATTTGTATCCTTTTTCTCTTATAGTGAGAACCTCAGTTCCCCAATCTGTAGCTAACTTTTGACAGAATATAAAGGTGCAAATAACCTGGGTCTCTGATGAAATAAGCCCCGAATTCACAGTGAAATCCTAACCCTCCCCAGTGTGATACGAGGATGTGGGGCCTCTGGGAGGCAATTAGGTCATGAGGGTAGAGCCCTCATGAATGGGTTTAGTGCCATTCTAGAAACGATCCCAAAGAGCTCGCTCACCTCTTCTGCCATGTGAGGATGCAGTGAGAAGCCAGCCCCGGTCAGATACACAATCTGCCGGCGCCTTGACTGGGGGCTTTCCACAACTGTGAGAAAAATTAATACGGCAGCCTGAACAGACTCAGACAAGGACATTATGCTATGTAAAATAAGCCAGTCTACAAGAGGACAAACACTATATAACTGCACTTTTATGAGGTACCTAAAGCAGTCAAATTCAGAGAGACAGAAACTAGACTGGGAGTTGCCTGGAGCTGGGCAAGGGGAGAATGGGAAGTTACTGTTAAGTGGGTATGAAGTTTGTTTGTAAGATATAAAGTTTGGGGGATGGATGGCAGTGGTGGTTTGCACATTGTGCACATACTTAATGCCAATAAACTGTACACTGAAAGACGGTTACAACAGTAAATCTTATGTATATTTTATCACAATAAAAAATTATTTGTTATCTCCCGTAAGAAATCCCAAGATAGGGCAATTAAATGCAGGGTTACTTAATCCACTGGCTTATTTCATCAAAGATCCAGGTTCTTTTCATCTTCATATTTGGACAAAAGATAGCTACAGATTTGGGAACTGAGGTTTTTACTCTAGGAGAAAAAAGATACAAACACAGAGTGGGGAAGGCAAAAAAGAACTCTGTGGTAGTGAATCAAAATTGGCAGATCAGTACAAACTAGTATTTTACAAATTTCATCACGAATTATTTTAATTACATATGAAAGCAGGTAGAAGAGAAAACTCACGGCCACTCTTGTTTCATCCATAAAACCATCCCATATTATTTTGTGCATATCCCAGATACCTAATTATTTCACCCATAAATTTTTCAAAGGTATCTTTAAAAGATAGTACCATTTTTAAAATAACCAAACACCATTACACCTGGGAAAACAAAACAAAGCACAGTACTTCCTTAATATCAAATATCCAATATACCGCATACATTCAAATTTCTAATTCTTACGTTAAAAAAAAAATTTTTTAGCAGTCTGAATTACAATCCAATAAGGTTTTCAAACTACAATTGACTGACATATTTTTTAAGTTTTTTTCTCATCTATAGGTTCCCCTTCTATTTTTTTCTTGCAACTTATCTTTTGAAGAAACAAAGTACTGTAGTTCATCCTGTATGAACTCATAAATTAAAAACAAAACAGCAAAATCCTTTTAATTTCATAGCTCTGTCTAGGAAAACAAAATGACATTCCAGTAGTTAGGAACACACTTTGCACATAAAATGGTTTCTAAATACCATTCCCCACTAAAAGAACCTAAGACTTCTTATGATTCCAAGTCTTGGGCAGAAAAATGACAATCTGTAACATCTCTTGTCAGAAAAATAGGGAGTGATCGAAGACTGAGACATGTAAACGGGGCAAAGGAGGAACTTGATGGGTGTCTCTCATAGATCAAATTTAGGACAATCTGAGCAACAAAAGGAACAGTGGCATTAACAGACTGGGTGACATTAATAGATTAACACACAGAATAACCTAGGAGTCCACAATGATATCATAAAGGAGAGGAAGAGTTGGAAGATTAGGAAATCACCATTCTGCATCCATCAATGGAATAACGAACTGCCTCAGGCAAGGGCCATTAATGAATGCTTATTAATTACAAAGATGAAAAAAGTTTCTTTCTTGAGAGATGTGGCACATAAGTGATCGAACTAAGACTCATCAATAATGGGACAAATTTACATGATCTGATGCATCAGGAAGTATGCATTATGTTTTGCTAAAAATGTTTAACCTGGATTTTATTATGAGGAAACAGCTGGTGAAATCCAGAAAGTATGGTATTTTAGAAAACAAACTTTGACTCTTCAAAATTAACAGAATGCTTTGACTGAATCCTGGATTGGAAAAAAAAAAAACTTTAAGGGTAGTTTCTGAGCCACTTGGGGAAGTTTAAATATGAATTGTGCAACACAGAACATTTCTGAATTAATGTTAAATTTCTTGGGTATGATAATGTTATTGTGTTTGTGTAAGAGAATACTTAAGAGATTAATGCTAAGTTATTTAGGGATAAAGCATATGCTGTTTCCAACTTATTTTCAAAAGATTTGGGAACAGAAGTGCAGGTATAAGTATAAGAGTAGAGAGAAAGCAAATGTGCCAAAATGTTTATAACTGGTGAATATAATTAAAGCACAGTTATGGGGCACCTGGGTGGCTCGGTTGGTAAGCGTCTGACTCTTAATTTTGGCTCAGGTCATGATCTCTGGGTGAGACTGGCTCAACGATCAGCAGGGAGTCTGCTTGACTTTAGACTCCTTCTCTCTCCCTTTCCCTCCCCACCCGTGCACGCTCGCTCTCTCTCTCTCTCTCTCTAAATTAAAAAAATACATCTTTATTTTTTTAACAAGATTTTTAAAATTTATTTATTTGAGAGAGAGAGTGCGATCACAACCGGGGGGGGGGGGAGGGGAGAGGGAGAAGCTGACTCCCCTCTGAGCAGGGAAGCTGATGCAGGACTCCATCCCAGGACCATGGGATCGTGACCTGAGCCAAAGGCAGATGCCCAACCTAACTGAGCCACCCAGGTGCCCCAATAAATACATCTTAAAAAAAAACACGCATTCTCGCCCCTGCGTGTCTGCAGCTCGGGCCTTGCCTAATCAGCCCGACCATGGCTTCAGCTTTGGAAGAGCTACAGAAAGATTTAGAAGAGGTGAAGGTGCTACTGGAAAAAGCCACTAGAAAAAGAGTACGTGATGCCCTTACAGCTGAAAAATCCAAGACTGAGACAGAAATCAAGAATAAGATGCAGCAGAAATCACAGAGAAAAGCAGAACTTCTTGACAGTGAAAAGCCAGCTGCTGTGGTTGCTCCCATTACAACAGGATATACAGTGAAAATCAGTAATTATGGATGGGATCAGTCAGATAAGTTTGTGAAAATCTACATTACCTTAACTGGAGTTCATCAGGTCCCCACCGAGAATGTGCAGGTGCATTTCACAGAGAGGTCATTTGATCTTTTGGTAAAGAATCTAAATGGGAAGAGTTACTCCATGATTGTGAACAATCTCTTAAAACCCATCTCTGTGGAAGGCAGTTCAAAAAAAGTCAAGACAGATACAGTTCTTATCTTATGTAGAAAAAAAACAGAAAACACACGTTGGGACTACCTGACTCAGGTTGAAAAAGAATGCAAAGAGAAAGAAAAGCCCTCCTATGACACTGAAGCAGATCCTAGTGAGGGATTGATGAATGTTCTAAAGAAAATTTATGAAGACGGAGATGATGACATGAAGCGAACCATTAATAAAGCCTGGGCGGAATCAAGAGAGAAGCAAGCCAAAGGAGACACAGAATTTTAAGACTTTAAAGTCATTTTGGGAACTGCGATGTGGAAATATTGATGTTTCCAATGAGGAAATGTTGGTGAGCTGCACAGATAAATTTGACAGATAACTGCTTGCATAGCCTTCTTCTAAGTAAAGGCCGTGAATGCTCCCATTTCCTCCTGGAGGATTTATTTAAATAAAATATGCTTATTAAACACTTCCTCCAAAGATGGTTTCCTTAGTAATCTGGGCATTTTGTTCAAAAAAGGATAATATGGTATTCTTGTGTGAAATGTAAAAAAGCAAGTCTTGCCTAATGATGATGCCACATTGTGTGTACTTTTGTTCAGCTAAGATGCAGAAAACAAAAGCTGTTTTTGCCTATAAGTTCCTGATATTTGCCTATAAGTTCCTGATACCAGCTCCCACAATTTTAAGAATAAGTAAAAATAAAACCTGAATTTTTGCATTAAAAAAAAAAGGCATTCTCTCTTCCTTGGGTTTCTTTTTAAAGCCTTGAAAAGCCTATCATGGAATCACCCCCCGGCTTCTACCCCCAGCAAAGAGCTCTTTATTATTTCATTGTATAGATCTAATATTATCTGTCTGACCTCATTTCATATTTAGCTTGGTCCTAAAACCATGAATACACCTATAATGAGAGAGGAAAAAAAAAAAATGTCAGACTGGACTTTTCCCACCTAACCAGCAGGAAAACCAAGATCTAAGCTGGCATGTTTCTCCCAAACCATCATTGAGACAGAAAATCTCCCCTACTCTAACTAGGCTATATAAGGGCACTGGTAATTGGGGAAAGATTCTTGCCTTTTAAAAAGGAGATGTAAGCCTATTCCATCCCTCATCAAACAAGACACAACCAAACCAAAGTTGAAGACTTTAACTGTTAATTATTCTGTTACTACTCTAGAACCTACCCCATTCTGGATTAACCAACATTTTATCTGACAATGAAAGTTGGAGTAATATTTTTATTTTTTAATTTCCTGAAGAAAATATCTAATGTTAGGTATAGATGAGGTAGGAAGGAAAGAGCAATGCACGAAGGATCAAAGGCCTGAGTAAAAGTTCTAAAAATTACTAGTTATAGCAGAGACTAACTGTCCCTGCAAGTGGCCATGTCTCCCTTTTCTCCTCTTAATAAAAAAAGGTACCCTGGTACCCCTTTACTCCCCAGCAAAACCAGAGTTTTAAAGGAAATTAGAGGTTACATTTCTTGGGCTCTCCTAAGGCCATGTGACCAAATTCTGAACAATGGGATAGGAGTGTAAAATTTCCATGTCACATCCTTAAAAAGAAGCTACTTGTCCTCCTTGCTTGTCTCCCTCCTGTGGGCTGAACACAGATGTTGAGTCAGATCTGATCATGCAGACAAGAGCATACTAAACACCAAGACAGAAGAAACCTGGGATGCTGGAAAATCTCTAGCAAAAGCAGTTTATCCACTCTGGACTCCTCTCTACCACTGGAGAATTACATGAGTGAGAAATTAGCTAACTCTCAGAACCACTGTGTGGGTCTTTTACAGCAGCTTGGCCCATAATAGCTTGTATGACTCTGGGTACTTCTTTGGGCCTCATTTTCCTGGTTTACCCAAAACTGGGAAGAATGATATCAGTACTATAATTTCTTCTTTAGCTTAATGTATTTTTTCTTTAAAGGATGTACATTTAGTAAAATTAAAAATTGAAGTTTCAAATATTTTAAAATGGGATGACATGTGAAAACACCTTGTACAGTTTACCTACCCTTCCAACAAATAATTACAAAATGCCCACTAAGTGCCAGATACTGTTATGTGCCTGAAACTATTCAAAATGCTAACAATAAAGTGGTAAAGCAAAAGAAATAAGAGTTCATTCCTTCATAGGTGAAACTTAAAATGTGAGAGGAAGCCTACAATAAGCAAGCAAACAATAAGTAAACAAGATTATCCCAAATAATAGCAAGGTTATTTGAAAAAGAGGGGAAAAAAGCAGATAACACTGAGTTGTGGCTGGGAGGGTCATCAGTTAGTTTACACAGGGCCACACAAAAAATCTAGGTGATATTAAGGATTAAAAAGGGCAAGTTCGAGGCCTTCAGCAAGAACAAGATGGTGTTTGCTCACGGACCACCAAGAAAGCCCCAGTGGCTTGGCGCTATTAGTGAGCAAAGGGGAGAAAGAGAAGATCGAAAGCAGGGAGAGGCAGTGTGGTATTAAGTGTACAGATGGTATATTACTAATATCAGGGGATGAGTGCTCCTCATGAAAATGCAGGGGAAAAACAATTACTCCCTTAATTCTACGTGTTGGTTTCAGGAACCCAAAAGAAAATTATGATCTTAGCTGCCCTGCAATCAATAAGTGACTCTAATCATACTTATAAATGTCTTTACTTGGGGATAAATGTTTTAATTAATTAAAAGTGATTTTAGGAGTAGAAATAAAACTTAAACTCATTTGAATCCAATAAAGCTAACACTTTCTCTGATATTTTAAATATGTAAACAAATTTCACATATGCACTCAGTCAACAGATATTTCATGAGCACCTACTAGGTATGCCAGATACGGCCGTGAGCACTTTATTAACATAAAGACCCACTCCTCGTTGAGTTTAATAAATCAGAATATATTTCAAAGTTTAAAAATGGTAGTAATAGATTTTTTAAAACCTCACTGCTTTTGGCTGATTCCTTAAAGGTGCCTAAACTTTAGGTTTTAAAAATCCAAGTTACTATCTTTTAATTTTTGTCATTATTGCTGTACTTGAGGGAAAGAATTCCACAACTTTCCAAAGCTTAGTATATTAAAAACAATAGTACACAACCTTAGAATTTAATCAAAGAAAGCAATCTTCTACTTTTATATAGAAAAATAGAAATATGAATTCTGTGAATTCTCCCGTTTTTTTGGTAGACAAAGCGATTATCAAGTGTTTTGGAACACAAAGAAAACAGTACTAGAAACATTTTATTGATACACTTGTTCAACACAGAAATCCAAAACTCAGTTCTCTCTCCCCTCTTGATCCCACTAAAATGACAATAAATGAATAAAAGCAGTTTAAGACAATAAGAACAAAGGAGCATGCAGGGAAAGAGCAGAAGGAAGACAACAACGAATGTGCTGGAAAATAGAAACCAGGTAACTTACAGAATAAAAGCATGTGGAAGGGGTTGCCAAGCAGAGGCGAGCAGACTCACCTGGCAGACCCTGTGAAAGGTCAGGAAAGAACAGTGAGGAATGGGGCTCAAAACATGGCTACTGGTTAAAACCTCTGTATAAGATGCGGGGAAACCCCACTCTCAAGGAAGAACTACTTTACTTTCTGAAGTAGCTGGACCAGAGAAAACAGAGTTTGAGCTGTGGCTGATGATGAAGTCCCAAAGTGAAAACAAGATTAAGTGGGAGGACACATACTAAACAATGAGCTGCTCAACGCTGAACGCACCACCCTGAGATCAAGACCTATTAGTTCCTCATTCTTAAATGCTATTGACAACCAAGGATCGCCAGACACTGCAGTATGCTGACACAAAAAAGAAACTCAAAAGAAATGGAATGCCAAGACCAGAAAATTTTTTTAAAAAAACTAATCTTCTCAAAAAGAAAGGTTGCTGAAAAACAAACAAAAGAGTTCTTAAAAACATAACTGGAAATGTAAAAATCGGTGAAAGAGTTGGAAACAAAACTGAAGAATTCTCCTAGAACACAGAACAAAATTGTAGAGAAGAAAAAAATTGGAGGATCTGTGCAAAAAGCCCAAATTCCATGTAATAGGAATTCTGGAAAGAACAAATAAAACAGAGAAGGAAAAAACTGAAGGAAATGAATCCACAAGTTGAAAGAGTCCAATGAGGACTAACTCAGCATCAAGGCACATCATCCAAATAGGAAAAAAGAAGAGTAAACAGAGTGGCATTATGCTTCTCAAATGCAACAATGGACACCAGCAGACAAAAGAAATGACTTCCAAATTTTGAGGAAAAATGATTTCCAATTACCAGCCAAACCCTGAAGTGGGGAAATAGAATAAAGACATCTTTTCTGGGGTACCTGGGTAGCTCAGCTGGTTAAGCATCTGCCTTTGGCCCAGGTCATGATCCCAGGGTCCTGGGATCGAGCCCCACATCGGCTCCCTGCTCAGTGGAGAGCCTGCTTCTCCTCTAATAAATAAATAAAATCTTGAAAAAAAAAAAAAAAAAAAAAAGACCTCTTTTCCAGGCAGGCAAGACCTCAAAAACTGTACCCACCCATGAAATCTTTCTCACGAAATACTGATGCTGTGCACTACTAAAATGAGGGAGCAAATCAAAAGAGGAAAAGATACAGGATCCAGGAATAAAGAGATCCAACACAGAAGTAGAAAGAATTCCCATGATGGTGAAGTAAAAATAAGAATGAAGGAAAATCCAAGGACAACAGCTATGCAATAAACTTAGAAAAAAGCCAGGCCAGATTGAAGGATAGAGCTCAAGGCAAAAGTAAAACTGATAAGAATATTTGACGTACTTCAATATACTGACAGGAGATTTAGTTACCTGTCAGAAAAATCTAAGGATGATTTAGTGACAGAGTCACAGAAAACAAAGCAAATCACTTTAGACTGAAACATGATGGAGAATTCCAGAAGGTGGGGTGTGCGTGTGCGTTATCGGATTCTTTTGACCATGTAGAAAATTATATTGAAAGGTGCACAAAGAAAACAGTGATGATAGATTAAAAGACGATAACAACTGAAAAACAAGGTAATTATTAACTCTAGAGAAAATAATGTCACAGCAGAAAGGATACAATCATAATTCAATACCTAGCAGCAGTGAACAATATGCGGACATAATAACGTCCACTTTTCTATAGTTTCCTATGGCAACTGTACCAATTACCACAAATTTGTTGGTGGCTTAACAGTATACAGATTTATTCAAAGTTCTGGCAGCCAGAAGTCCAAAATCAGTTTCACTGGACTCAAGGGATCAGCTTGGCTAACTCCTTCCAGAGGCTCCAAGAAGAATCTGGTTACTTTCTTAGCTTCAGGAGGCAACCTGCATTCCTCAGCTTATGACCTTTTCTCTGCATCACTTCAACCTCTTGCTTCTGGTATCACATCTACTACTTCCTCCTTAGATCTTACCTCCCTCTTTTCCTTGTAAGGATCCTTGTGATTACATTTAGGGCCTAGGATAATCCGGAATAATCTATGTCAAAATCCTTAATCACATCTTTGCTCCCTTTGCCATATAAAGTAAATTCACTTGTTCTGGGGATTAGGATGTGGATCTCTGAGGGCTAGTGGAGGAAATTATTCAGTCTACCACAACCCTGAATGGTTTAAACAATAATAACAGTAGAGGCATCAACCTTCAGCTCAGGTCATGATCCCAGGGTCCTAAGATGGAGACCCACTTCACGTTCTCTGTTCAGCAGGGAGCCTGCTTCTCCCCCTCCCTCTGTCTGCCACTTGTGCTCTGTCAAATAAATAAATAAAATCTTAAAAAAACCAAACAATAACAGTACAGCAATACTGAGAAAATATGAGAAGAGGAGTAGAACACAATTCAACTCTTAGCTACCATTTACATCTGAGGACATCTAAAACTGATTAACAGCTGTATGAACATACTGTTTAGAAATAGGAAAATAAATACCAGAAGAAACCAGCTGAAGTCTGGGGAAGGGGACTCAAGGGTGGTTACAGGTGAGGAAGACAGAAAACTGTCACTTTTCCTCATAAGCATTTTGAAGTAAGATTAGGTGGTTGGGGAGGGAGAGAAATCCTGATTGGAGACCGAAAAGGCACCTCCGAGGCTAACGAAGCCAACAGAAAATCACAAAAATGAAAATTAAAAAGTTAATCATTTATACTAAAAATCTGTATTAGTATTAGAGATTATAGAACAACCAATTTAGGAGTGAAGATTTTACTTCCTAAATTCATCTTTTTCACAGCACTAGGACAATCTATTTAAAGAGGCAAATTACTAGCAAAAGCAAACCTTTAAGAATACTGAGATATTGGTCTGAACTAAATTTGAAATACAAACACAAATTTAATCTAACAATTAGGGGTGGCTAACAAGTAGCACGCTATGATGCAAGCTGCTCTTTTAACAGCTAGTACAAAGCTCCCCAGGAGGTGTTTATTCATTTATTGAACAAATGTTAAATGATGTGAGAACAGCACAATGAATCTATTCAGTTTGTCAGAAATGCTGAGTAAAAGAATTAAGATACTACCCTACCTGTTTTCCCTTCCCCGAGAAAAGGCTATAAACTGCCTCTTCCCTCTAAGTGTAGACTGCAGACCAAGACAGCAGCAGTAGCAGCAACATGACCAACCCTGGAGCGAGTTAGAAAAGCAAAATCATAGGTTCCGCCCCAGATCTACAAGCAGAATCATAATCTGCATTTTAACAAGATTTCAGGGAAATCCGTAAGCATATAAAGCTTGAGAAGTATTGGTATCCAGCTAATACAATTCTTTTGACAAAATAAAACACAGCGCACTTCTGAATAAGGAATCAAAAAAGAAAAATAAGGGTGTTCAGTGGTACAATAAAATGTGCTTTCTCTTCAGACTCCTGTAAAATTTTTTATGGGCTCTACATATATTCATCAGTCTACTCAAGGTCTGGTAAAGGATTCAGATCATCATAGAACATCAAAGAAACAGAACAGTGCCACCGAGGGGAGGAAGAACAGGGCTTTTTTTAAGAACCTCTGCAGTTCAGGGTCAACACTTCTAACGGGATTTTTCTGAGATCACACTTTCAGGTGCTCCCAAACTCCACACCTACCAGCTAGGGGAAAATGAAACCAGTAGTATGAAGGATGCTTTGGCTCTAGCACACGTTGAAAGCCCCGCCACTAATGTAGAGTATCTAATCACAGGAAAGAACAAAACCATGGAGGGACTTGAGAACAGGAAAATGAAACAAAAAAAATTAAAGAACAAGCTTAAACTTTTACTATAAATTAATCAAATAATAGTCAAAGTGCCAGACCCCAGCCTAACTCAAATTCTGCTGAAACTAATCTTCCTACTTCTGTCTTTGGATTCCCCAAACTCCTAACTCAACTAAGCTAAAGCTATATTCATTAATGCAACATGTACTTATTGAAAGTGCCTATAACTTACTGCCCCAAATCTCAAAAACAACTAGTTGATCTTGATTTGTGGACTCGAAAGGCATTTACTCTGTTAATTATTAATTTGTTATTTCTATTCATCATGCATTAAATAACTAAGTAACTGCACCAACTAAATTTTCTGAGCACTAAGTATATGCCAAAACTAAGCAGTCATGTATATTTAATCCTTTAAATAACAATGCAAGTACTATTAATTATCCCCATTTGTAGATAAGAAAACTAACAAACAGTTCTCAAATGTTTTTTTCTTACCCTCTGCCTTCCACTGCCTGTCAAAAACAAAATCACTTCATTAAAAAGACTTTCCCATCTACTCTAGACCCAAATTATTTCTTTGAGCTTCCATACAACTTTCCTCAGCTATGATGATGGGAGGGGAGAGAGGTTTAGCCATTACAAATGAATAAGAAAAGCACCCACAAAGAGCAACAAAGGACATGAACAGAATCTACATACTTAAACATGCTCAAACAAGTTAAGTGCAAAAGATTTTACTGAATGGCAATATTGTGCTAGACACTGTCAACAGGTCAGGAAATAGGTACTCCTATTCATTGTTGGAGGAACTGAAAACCCACACCAAATTTCTAAGGCAATTTAGTAATACATTCTTTAAGCCATAAAAAAAGGTCACATCTTTTGACCAATAACTCCACTTCTAGAAATATATCCTAAAGTAGTAAGATTCTCACAAGGATGTTCATAATAAATTTACAATAGCAAAAGCTATAAAAACTAAAATGCCCAAATTAAGTACAAAAGCCATTTATCTTCTTAGATGTTAACTGGGGGGAAAAAAAAGCACATTAATGCTAGTTTTTAAAATATACATTCACAGCAGAAAAAGGACAGATCTAAGTCAAAATGTTAATAGATGTTATCTAAAAATGGTGAGATTATGTGTGGCTTTATTTTTGTTGTTGTTTACTTATGGTAGTTTTTTTTTTTAAAAGATTTTATTTATTTATTTGACAGAGAGAGACACAGCGAGAGAGGGAACACAAGCAGGGGGGAGAGGGAGAAGCAGGATTCCCGCTGAGCAGGGAGCCCGATGCAGGGCTCGATCCCAGGACCCTGGGATCATGACCTGAGCCGAAGGCAGACACTTAATGACTGAGCCACCCAGGTGCCCCTACTTATGGTAGTTCTAAAGTCCTAAAAACCAAGGCTCAACCTCTGGCTCCCCCACTTACCACTGTGTGACCCTGATCAGGTTACTTTAATTCTTGATTTCCTTATCTACGAAATGAAAATAATAATACCACCTATCCTCAGAGGCTGGCTGTGAAGATTAAATGATAACGCAAGCAAAACACTTAACACTGATTGGCAGTTAGCTAAGTTAATTGAGCACTTATTTTTTTTAAATGATTTTTCATTTTAGAGAGACAGAGCGTGCACATGCAAGCACAGGGGTGATGGGCAGAGGGAGAGGGAGTGAGAGTCTTAAAGCAGACTCCACCCTGAACCCAACGCAGGGCTCAATCCCACAATCCCAAAATCATGACCTGAGCCGAAACCAAGAGTCTTGGATGCTTAACCAACTGTACCACCCAGGTGCCCAGCACTTACTTTTGAAATATATGTTTACGTTTATATTGAATTATTTTTCCTTAAATAATAAAAACCCTTAATATTAACAGATTATCACATAACAAGAATTTAATGAAGCTGTACTGTCACCAACTTGACCAGTGTAAAACTGTGACATTTTGGCATTTTACACAAGGTTAACAAAAGTGCCAAGCAATCTGGTCGAGAATTAGAGATGGTGGACATATGAACAAAAGGAGCTATGTATTTACTGAGTAACAAAGACTCAAAAGGAGAGAGGAAAAAAAAAAAAGACACATTAGGTCTTTAGGATCTAGCCTACTTTATGATGTCTAGATTAGTTCTAAATAATCATCGAAAAAAAGACCTAGTCACTTCAGACATCACATCAGGAACAATTAAGATTCAAATGGAGAAAACTTAAGATCTAGTTTAATGAAGGGGTATGACAAAGACTTCAGGTATCAGTGAACCCAAATTGTTTGTTTGGTTTTTTTAAAGATTTTATTTATTTGACAGAGAGAGACACAGCGAGAGAGGGAACATAAGCAAGGGGAGTGGGAGAGGGAGAAGCAGTCTTCCCGCTGAGCAGAGAGCCCGATGTGGGGCTCGGTCCCATGACCTGAGCCGAAGGCAGATGCTTAACGACTGAGCCATCCAGGTGCCCCCCCCAAATTGTTATTTTTAAAGATTTGGGTATCTTAGACATTATTACTTTATTTTTAGACATTACTTCATAACTTTGCTTAGCTTTAGAGTCTACTAATTGCACATCTAGATGCACATCCCAAACATGTACAACCTTCTCAGCAACTCTTCAGACTGAAGCTACAGAAATCACAGGACAGTTAAAAAGAAAAAGGTAGCTACTAAGGCAATTCATCAGATCCTCTCTAAGACAAGCCTATATACCTTGCCTATAATGGATCTCTGGAATATATTTTCCTACTTTCAAATCTAAAATGATGAACACGCTCTGTTAAGTTAAAAACATGCAACTATGAAACACTTCTGAAACCCTGTGACAGTATCTCTAGGGACAGAGAACCTGGGAGAATGGGGTTAAGAGGGAGACATACTTTCATTCTATACCTCTGGCACCGTTTGGATTTACCATCTGTATGTGTAACCTAAAAAGTTTATTTACATTATTCGTCAAATTCATTGTACAATTCAGCACTCACTACTATATTCACAGAACTGTGTAACCATCACTATCTAATTCCAGAATATTTTCATCACCCCCTTAGAGAAATGCAGTACCCAATGGCAGTCACATCTTTCACTGGTCCCATCAACCACAAATCTACTTTATCTTGATAGATTTCCCTCTTCTGGGTATTTCATATAAACAGAATCATATAATATGTGGTCTTTTGTGCCCAACTTCTTCAACTTAGCGTGTTTTCCAAGTTCATCCATGTTGCAGCATGTAACATCATTTCATTCCTTTCTATGGCTGCATAATATTCCATTGTACAGATACACCACCTTTTCTTATGCATCATCAATTAACAGAGATTTGGCCTGTCTCCACTTTTTGGCTATTATAAGTAATGTTGCTATAAATATTCATGTCTGATGGACACATGTTTCAATTCTCTAAAGTATATACCTAGGAAAAGAATTGTTGGGTTGTATGGTTAAATCTATATTTAACTTTTTAAGGAACTGCCAAACTGATCAAATGAAGGCATGAAACACACAGGACAGAGGGAAGAGAGAAAAAGGCTTGTTTACACACTACCACATTTACCTGGAGAGATCTCCAGTAATATTCATTAGTATATTCAACTCACAAGCATTTAAAACCACTGAAAGACAGAGTTATGAAGTTAGAAAAACTTGAGATACATGTGATTCTTTCATTTAATTCCAAGAACAACCAAGTATTTGTACTACAGCACCATCTCAATACCAAAAAGCATGTCAACTCAGAAAAGGGAAAATAACTTATTATTCACATTCCAACATTACCTATAAATTTTTTACATAGGATTAGCCAAGGATCTCCCAGTAATGTGAACAGGTTAATACCACAAGCCAGAAAATGTTATAGAAGAGGCTTATTGTAATAAAATTGACGTTCTTAATATATCTAAACTGAAGGATATATACACCTACATCCCTCACATTCTCCACAGCACTCGGAACTCAACATATTCTTGTTGACTTGTGGATGAGTAACTGGTGCTCTACCCTTTCCCTATGAGAACCAGAGATTTAGATTTTTAATCAAATAATATTTTTAAAAACTGAACCACAGAGAAGCAATGTGGAAGCCTAAAAGGCAAACGGAATAGTTTTACTAACTCATAATCTTAGGTTAACAGTGCTCAACTTTGAGTATCAGTGTCCTTGTGTACAAAATGATAATGTCTATCTCAAAGGCTACTGCAAGAAATACAACCGTGATCATTCCTTACTTACAATTTATTACAAAGAAATATGATGCAGACAGTCTCCGCCGAGAGTCGCCGCGGGTTCCTGCTTCAACAGTGCTTGGACGGAACCCGGCGCTCGTCCCCCACCCCGGCCGGCCGTTCAGAGCCAGCCCTTCGCCATCTCCTCAAAGCGCCCTCGGACCGCTCCAAGGCCCCCGCCGCCGCTCCAGCGCCGCGCAGCCGCCGCTCGCCGCCGCCTCTTCTCAGCCGCCGCCATGACGACCGCGTCCCCCTCGCAGGTGCGCCAGAACTACCACCAGGACTCGGAGGCCGCCATCAACCGCCAGATCAACCTGGAGCTCTACGCCTCCTACGTCTACCTGTCCATGTCTTACTACTTTGACCGCGATGATTTGGCTTTGAAGAACTTTGCCAAATATTTTCTTCACCAATCTCATGAGGAGAGGGAGCATGCTGAGAAACTGATGAAGCTGCAGAACCAACGAGGTGGCCGAATCTTCCTTCAGGATATCAAGAAACCAGACCGTGATATTGGGAGAACGGGCTGAATGCAATGGAGTGTGCATTACACTTGGAGAAGAGCGTGAATCAGTCACTACTGGAACTGCACAAACTGGCCACTGATAAAAGTGACCCCCATTTGTGTGACTTCATTGAGACTCATTACCTGAATGAGCAGGTGAAATCCATCAAAGAATTGGGTGACCAGTAACCAACCTGCGCAAGATGGGGGCTCCCGAATCTGGCATGGCAGAGTATCTCTTTGACAAGCACACCTTGGGAAACAGTGATAGTGAGAGCTAAGCCTTAGGCTGTCTTCCCATAGCCACAAGGGTGACTTCCCTCGTCACCAAGGCAGTGCATGCATGTTGGGGTTACCTTGACCTTTTCTATAAGTTGTACCAAAACATCTACTTAACTTCTTTCATTTGTACCATTCTTCAAATAAAGTAATTTGGTACCCAAAAAAAAAAGAAATATGATGCAGTTGCCAAATTTTCCTAGTATGCTGAATATTTTGCTTAATTAATGAAATAACATACTGGCTGTCCTACTGTTAATATAAGGAGGTTTACGATAATGAAATGTGATTTACAAAATCCAGGGGATTTTCTGTTTTTAAACCAGAAACTGCAAAACAAATGAGCTAAAAACTCTGGTCAAAAATTTAGATTTTTGCTTAATCCTATCATGGAAGAGCTTACAAAATAAAGTAATCCAGTTCTAGTTTTCAAACTGTTAATCTGGGGTAAAAAGATTTTTCACACAGCAGTACCAATCTGTATTCTTTAATATCTTCTGTCCAGGGCTCTCTCTGTCCACCTCCAATCATTTAAAGGAAGTACTTCTGCTGTTCCTTCCCACAGAACCGCAGCTATATATAAAAAGACTAGAAGCACACACTAGCTAAAAGGTGGAAGCAACCTAAATGTCCATCAGTGTATGAACGAATAAACAAAATGTGGTATATACATACAATGGGATATCATTCAGCCTTAAAAGGGGAAGAAATCTTGTCACATGCTACAACATGGATGAACCCTGAGGACATGAAGTAAGCCAGTCACAAAAAGGCAAATACCATTATGATTCAATTTGTGGGATGTATCTAAGGTAGTCAAATTCACAGAAACAGAAAGCAAAATGGTGGATACCAGGGGCGGAGAGAAGAATGGGGAACTGCTAAACAGGTCCAGTTTCAGTTTTGCAATATGAAAAAAATCTAGAGATAAGTTTCACAACAACGTGAAGTGTACGCTTACAAATGGTTAACATGGTACACTTTGTTACATGTTTTTAATAATAAAAATGCATTAAAAGATTTTTTTTATTTTATAAGCTAAAAAATATTTTGCTTGAAGAACTAGTTCTGCTGCTAGAAAAAAATTAATTCTCCTTTTATATCAAGGGAGAAAAAAAGACTAGGAGCAATCCCTTCTCAACTACCAATTCCCATAATAACCATTTTTGCACGCTGCATCCCTGAAGAATTTGACAAGAATGATTTATTGCCTACAACAGCCTTTCTCTCTTGAAATAGAGCTTTCCCAATCTATTAGCCAGTAAGAATGTATTAAAGATTCCTCTTAGGCTATCTTAGAAACACATCTATTCCATACCCATAGGTCTCTTACCTTGTGATAAGCTGGAAAAGATAGAGACAGAGACAAAAAGGTTCTATTTCCACTTTGACACAAAGGAGACCTGACACTCTAGAATGTCAAGTTCTAAAAGTTAACATTTTTCCAGGTCTTCAGAAAACTTAAAAAATTTTCTCACCAATCCCTTTTACCTACTTTGGGTTCTCGCTTAATACAGGCTAACTGAAGAAATTTATATTCTTTCTGAATGAAATACAAAACAAGCAACTGGTTCAAAACCCAATATATTCCTCTAATATTTTTACCCATGGTTAAAGAGACAAGTTTTAATTTAAAAAAAAAAGGCAATATTTTAAAGCTGGCAAGTCACAGAGAAAATTCATCCCTCTAATATCATAGCAGAAAAAATAAGTACTAAAAGGATTCCTAAGAAAACAAATAACCCTCTTAACAGTCTAAAAGCTATTATTTCCATATAAAATATCCTCGACTCTTCCAAATTCAGTAGGCATATAACCATAGGCAAAACTTTAGGTTAAAGCAGAGGTTCTTAAGTAGGGTCATTGGTCCATGAACCCCCTTGAACTGTATAAAAGAGATCATTCAAAGAATTCAGAAGAGAAAATCTCAGTTGATACTGGAACAGTCAGAGAGGAAATCAACCAAAAGAAACTAAAAATTACAAAAGTACAACCTCTGGTAATAGTGGCTTATAGAACAGCATTCCATCATGATTTGCCAAGGATTCCACACATGACATGGCAAAGACCTGGGTGACATTTTAATCAACTACTGCTAAAATTAACTAAACATATGTTATAAAAAAGAGGTTCTTTTTTAACAAACCCAGCATTCGAACATGGATTGGGAAATTGGTGCAGCTAGTTTTAAAAGGCCTACGTACTTTGACAAACGTTTTCTAAAGGGTAGAAAAACAGCCACAAAAAAACTAAAAATACTAAGCAATGAATGGTTGATACTGCATTCTTAGAATGGGAACTTCAGCAACTGTTTTAAAATAGAATTACGCTGTACTTTAAAGTAAAATTTAGGGGTGCCTGGCTGGCTCGGTAGGAAGAGCATGCGACTCTTGATCTTAGGGTTGTGAGTTTGAGCCCCCATTGGGTGTAGAGACTACTAAAAAATAAACTTAAAAAAAAAAAAAGTAAAGCTTAAAACACTGTTCTCTCTCCCTCTCCTCCCTATGGTAATTAATAGAGTTGGGATGTAGAAAGTTACTATGTCAATTTTATGCCTTTCTTCCAAGAAAAACACACATCAAACTGCTACATGCTGGGCTCAAAGTAAAACAATGCCAAGGTCACCAACTCATTTCTAATAACCCGGCAGCAACCCACAAATGGCACCATACCAGGCTCTGAGGAAGTCAGTAATCCTACATTAAGTATTAATGTTAACTGGACCTGAGCAGATAGTGGGAAAAGCCCTAAAAAACTTTTAAAGTATTGTGGCAAATATGTACTGGTATGTAATCTTTGCAAGGGAGGTAAGTTTAAAAATAGGTATTTTAAAATCCTAAAGGTATCCTTCCTTCACCAAGATCACCAGATGAAAGAGCTTAAGGCAGATCTAATTTGGTATCTAAAGAACAGCGAGGGAGTAGGCTGAAACAATATCAAGTCACAGGAAAGCTTTTATAGGAAAGCCTTAGACACTCATGCACAAAAGCCGCATACTGCTCTGATCACTTATCTTGTGGTCTGTGAGACTCTTTTAAAGCATTAATACAGTGAAACCTATTAACAGACTAAACCAACGGCTGTCAAGTATTTCTGGGATGGCAGGATTTCTTTACACTTAAAATCAGAGGACCCCAAAGGCCTTTCAAATTTTAAAATATTTATCAATTTAAAAATATTAATGATAAAACCTACACATTAACAAAAAAAGATGAAAAATGACTATTTTCCCACAAAAAATTAGCGAAAAGAATCGCACCGTTTTACATTACTGCAAATCTCTTTAACGTGTGGCTTAATAGAAGACGCCTAGATTCTCTTGACTGCGACTGCATTCAACACACTACACTGTGTTGTGGTGGTAAGATATGCGAAGAAAACACCCTCATTCAGGTATGTGGTTGAAAAGGGAGGAGTGTTTTAGTAAGCCTTTCATGTAGTTACGGATATCCCTTTGACATTACACCAAAACTGGACAAGTGGTCGTTTCTTATCAGTCGTCTGTTACATTAAAATCCAATGCTGTACCTTGCACTTTTACTTACGCATTTTTTAACATCACAAGCATCGGACAGTTGTAAAACACTGACTCAGAGTCATCCAAAATTCAGAGCTTCCAAATGTTGACACATTTCATTACATCAAAAAATTGCAATCATTAATATTACTGGTCTCATCTGAAAAATCTTTACATATTGGGAAGTTATCCAACTCAGGATGGCATATACATGTTTTCCAAAATTCTCACTTTTGCTTGAAAGCTCAAATTTTATCATGGGCAATAAGTACTGTCCACTGAGGCAACAAATTCACTGCTAATTTGAGAAAATGTCTGCCAAATATCCAAGTCTAAATAACCATCACTTATTCGTCAGTAGTTTTTTCTAACAAAATAATGTTCCATGAAAGGAGCAGCTAACTAGATGAGCTTAAAACCCAAATAAGTGCACCAATGCTTTTCCTCCAGACAGCATGTTCTCTGGTCTGTAGCAGAAGTGCTTTGGTGTGCCTCTCATTTTGTCACTCAGAATGTTTAACAGACATGTACTCAAGATCAAGATTTAATAAAGTTAGTTTTTACTGCTTCATTGAAAACATTCCTATGTAAAATTGGCATTTCCAAACTGCTGGTACACGGTGAAGATTTCCATGACTACTGGGACCATTTGGTGCCAAGGCCTGGATTCACTCTAAGACACTAGCAGCTTTACCCATATTACTTTTGTACCATTGCTGCAAATGTCAACATTGTCAAAAAGGCAAATACATTATAATGCAAATAGTTTTGACTTCACAGACCTTTTGAAAGAGTTGAGGGGGTCACCCGACCACACTCTAAAATAGCTGTTTTTTTTTTTTTTTTTTTTAAAGATTTTATTTATTTATTTGACAGAGAGAGACATAGCGAGAGCAGGAACACAAGCAGGGGGAGTGGGAGAGGGAGAAGCAGGCTTCCCGCAGAGCAGGGAGCCCGATGCGGGGCTCGATCCCAGGACCCTGGGACCATGACCCGAGCCGAAGGCAGACGCTTAACGACTGAGCCACCCAGGCGCCCCTAAAATAGCTGTTTTGATAATGGTTATGGACCCTCTCTGACCAGAAAAATGTACATATGTACAAATATACACAATACATTTTTTTATTTTTTTTGAGAGAGCGTGCACGCACGTGCGCACACAGGGGTACGGGGAGAGGGAGGGAGAAGCAGACTCCTCACTGCGCAGGGAGCCCAATGCAGGCAGACTCTGGGATCATGACCTAAGCCACAGGCAGACGCCCAACTGACTGAGCCACCCAGGCGCCCCCAAACCATTAAATTTTGTGTGATATCCCAAAAATTGTTTTTCACAGTTTTATTTAGGGAATATTTAGACTCTACTAAATTTTTTTCCCCCAAGAACCAGTCCATAGGTCTAAATCCTACCAGAAATAAACAGAAAGCAAAGTGTTGACAGATGCCATGCATATGGATCCAAGTTTCATAAAAACAAGGCTTCATGTAATAAAATCATATCCTAAAATAATTTCCTATTAAAAAAACTAAGATTGTCAAATATGGAGAGAAGATATACTTGTATTAAAATATTATAAATCTAAAATTATTACTTAATAGTTGACAATATTAACTATTAAATAATGAAAATTTACAAAAAATAAAAACAATTAACTATCTTTTTTAACCAAAAATTACACACTTCAGATTATCCACATGTATTTGAATTTTTAATATTTAATATTTCCACAAGTAAAATTTAAGCAAATAACAGATTACCAGGTATTGCTACCACAAAAAAAAATCACTAGGAAAAATTCCTTACTGTTTCACTTTAAAATGATGACCTTGGTTTTCTAGTTTGTTAAATCCAGATTTTAAAAACAAAATCAGTAATTTTTCTACTACTATATACGAAGGACTGGGAAGGGATCAAGCGATGTATATAAATGGGTTACACTGGCCATGGGTTGATGATGTTGGGTGATGGGGGTTCAATATATATATACTATTCCATACACTTCCCGTAATGTTCAAAATCTCCCATAACAAAGTGTTTTTTAAAAAACACAAATACAAAAAATAAATAAATAAAAAAGCACAAATACAGAAAGAACCAGGCAAATTAAAAATTGGGCAATTACTAGCTTCAGGACAAGTGAAGGGATGCACAAGAAACACTGCAGTCTTGGTTCAGCAGTGAACATCTGCATGGTCATAACAATGTAAGCACTGACTTCTAATTTAACCATACCATGTGTATGGTTAAATTGGGGTATGGGGGTGATAAATTGGGGTATGGGGTGATAATATTAACAGCTTAATCTTCATCTACTAGAGAGGAAAGTCAATTGGAAATGTCCAAAATGGATGAGAAATAGAAGTTATCATTTTATTCACAAAAAATTAAGCAACAGGAAATACAGTTGGAAGAGTTCAATATAATCGCCTTTAGAAGGATTAGGGAGTGGATGAAGGTAGGGATTGCCAGTTTTCACTCTAAGCCCTTTTTAGTACAGTACTGATTTAAAAACATATAGACACAGACACACACACACTTTTTTTGGGTGAAATTTAACAAATATAGAAAATCAAAAATCAAAAAAGAAATGTCCAGGATAATCGGTTAATCACTAAAACCACCACCCAGTCAAAACACTATCTCCATGAGCCCCGCCCCCCCCCTCCTCAAGAACAACTCCCTTCCATTACTTAAAAGTAACCATCACATACTGGCTTTTATAGCAATTATTTTGTAGCTATTCTTCAGTTTTACCAGTTTAGTATGTGTCTCTAAGGCTATGTTTTAGTTTTGAATGTTTTTTAAACTTTGTATTAATGGAATCAAAAAATATGTATACAACGTACATACCATCTCTTCACTTTGGCTGAGGAGAAATTCTTAATAAATTCCCCAGTTTTCTCATCCTCCCAACTCTTCCTTACTTGCCATAAACGTTCCAACAAAAACAGCTAAACCCTTAAAACACTCTATGTGCCAGGCTTCTGTTTTATGCATATTAACTCATTTAATCACCAAAACAACAGCGTAAGGAAGATTTTATTGTGATCTTCACTTCAGAGAGGAAAACAGGCACAAAGAAGTGAATTAATTTGCCCAAGATTATCCAGCTAGCAGAGGACTGAGTAGGATTCAAACTACGTAGCCTAGCACCAGTGTCTGTGCTACCTACTATCTCCTGAGCAAGTTGTCAATAAAGGAAATTTTTCAAGTATAGAATATGATAAAATGTTATTACCATTACCATGAAGATTAAAAGGAAAACTGCAGGATATGAGACTGAGTTATAAGAGATTTTAGTACCTCATCCTTCTCCCAGACAAGTAGCTATACCAAAGGTAAACCACTTAAAAGTGCCTGAAGAGACCTGTGCATAATAGAATAAGTATCCCAGTAAGAGCCTACATCGGCCAAAGATCAATCACAGTATTTGGTCAAACATCAAAATTCTTAGTTCTGCAATGCACTTAATAACAAATTCTGAGCCTTGATTAAGTCCAATAAAGCCTTCTTTCTAAATTAAGGCCCCCAAAGAGCCCAGTATCTCACACAACTCAACTTACCAGTAGTAATAATGTTGGGCTGTTTCTTTTCTAAAACATCTTTGAGAAGTAACAAGATTAGAGTACAAGGAACAACAGAAATCATCTAATCCAGTCCTGTCATCTTAAGGCTAAGCTTACTGGAACCCAGAGAAGCACTTATTCCAAGTGACATACACTCGTTTGTCACCAGGATAAAAACCCAAGGTCTCCTACCTTCTTTCTATTACACAGCTGTAGAACATCAATCCAGTTATAAAGCCTGCCAAATAAATACATCCATGATTTCCAAAGTATATCGCAATCATCTTTTCAACAGATCTCTTTCCCCTTCAAAACCTCGTAACAGTAACATTCACATTCTTTCATTCAACAAATACTCAACACTTACTGTGTGCCAGGCATTGTTCTAAGCATAGCAGTTTGTATAAGATGTTCTGCATAGAGCACAAAGATGCATTAGTCCTGCACAGCGTTAACAGCAGAGGTTTAGGGTAAATTACAAATAAAAAGTGCTATAAAGAAAGATTTTTAAGATATTTCCAAAAAAGGAGGATAAGTAAAAGTTACAGACATGACTTGAAGAATTTTAAACTGTGGGAGGAGTGTAAGGCATTCTAAGGTGGGAACAGCAAAAAACAAAGACCCAAGAGTAAGACTGTACAAGACCTGTTTGAAGAACAGCATCCATTTAGCTGGATCATAAACCATATTAGCAGATGAACTTAGAGAATAGGGGGCATACTGGTGGAAGGTCTCACATTCTAGGCTGAAATATCTGGATGTAATTCATAATCCTAGGGAAGCAGTGACCACCGAAGATTTCTGAGGAACATAAAATCGGGACAGCACTTAAGATTAACTTAAAAGCAAAAGAGAGAAGCAGCAGCAGGGAATCGTTTAGGAAGTTACTGCAACCTGGATGAAAGATACTGAGATCCTGAACTAAGGTGAAATTGGTCATGGAAAGAAGACTAAAGCATTACAAAAGTAACAATGGTATGCCATGACAGCTAACTGCATGTAGGAGGGGAAAGAATTAATTTAGAGCTTTTGATGGGAAAGAACTTGCAATGCATCATTAACAGAAAACAGGCAAGCTAAAGATTTAGCTAGATGTAACCTGTTTAAAGAAAATGTATTAACCTTATTTGAGAAAAACAAATCTTCCCTTAGTAACATAAACATAATAGACTATGACATGCAAACTACAGTATGCAAAAACCCCCCAAATTAAAGGAGTATAATTTGAAAATTAGGTGCTTTCTATACTTACTACACTAGCATAAACATAGGTACTAGATCTAAAGTCATGTTTTTATTAAAATATACATACCAAGCCTCAGCAGGTTAAGATGCTAGGAATGCACTGTATGTTAAGGTATGATCTAACAACCTCAAAAGAAAATTATTTAATCAATCAGTAGCAAAATGTAGCTACTAAGTATTAGCAGAAGACAACTACAACTGATCCCATCATACGTATCACCAACTATCATTTGATTCAGTTAGGTAAGTCTAGAACCATCAATTTCTTCTAATTAAATAAAGCCCATGTGGTCTCTCTGCCTACTGTTTAACAAGTACACTATGAGCTCCTTCAGGGCTAGGTTTATGTTCCAGATACCTTGCAGCCCCAGTGCTCAACATTTATGAAGCCCCTCAACAGATCTTTGATATAAAAAATAAATGGAAATCAATCCAGGAATAGTTTTCAAGTATACAGCAGTCTCATCACGAATGATCCAATATTTGAGTGGCTACTATTCAACAGGTAATGGAATTACAAAATGAGTAACATATGAGTCCACCCTTGAACTTAGAGGATTTCTCTCAACAAGTCAACCACCACAAGCTTCACCAGAAAACCCTGATTTGCACTATTTGTGTGACCATCAGTGAGTCTCTTACCTAAGACTTCTGGTTTCTCATCTGAAAAACATGAGGATTCAATAGAAAAGAAATGTGATAGTGCTCTATGAAGTATCACAGGTACAATGTATGCCAGTTGGCTCCCCAAAGAACACACCAAACTGATCAGACACTTCACTAAGAATGACACTGACAAGGCAAATCCAAGCTTTTGACTGGCTCAACACAAGTCTACCATCCTACCATCACCTGAAGAAATCCTCAAAACAAACAGTACTGCAGAGAGTAGGTCAGAAATAGGATCTTAATATGAGGACAATACAATCTAGAGAAGGAGGATTTATAAACTTTAGACAATTTTTTTGAAATTAAAAGTACATTTAATTCATTTGAGTTCTGTTGGAAAATTCCTACTATAATTCAGACAATACCATTAAAATTCAAACTTTAAATAATATTTCTGAACAATGAAATGATACAACTACTTTATGGGAAATACTGCCTCCACCACCTAAGACCATCTTAAATGAGTGCAAAATTAATGTTTCAAAACTTAAAGTTTTTGAAATACATTAATAACTTTGGGAGAAGAATTAGTGCTTCAACTGATCAAACTCAGCTTCTAACTGTGCAAGAATAAGCTCCCCAGAAGCCATGCTATATATCCATAGCATTGTTGTTTTCTTATCCACCTAAATTAATCTTTGTAAAGACAATAACATCTATCATTTGAGCCAGCATTTCTTCACAGAATGTCAATCAACACCACACTCTGAGTAGGCAAGTTAAACACTAAAAATCTTACCTAAAAAATGAAAGTCATTCAAAAATGTTTCTGAGGTCAATGTTAATGCCTATTTTAACACAATTATCTAAAAATGATGAATAAACACAAAAATGCATCACCATTTATTTGTACATGAAATTTAGAGTCAGGAAACCTTTACGATATGAACCTTAGATTTTTCTTGTGACAGTTTTATATACATCATCATCTAAATGCTCCTTTCACTTAATAGATAAAAAATAATGATACAAGGTATTAATAATAAAAGACTGAAAACTATTTTCCAGAAAAGTGACTTTTAAAACTGTTCCTCCATTGTTAGACAATAAACTCAGTATGCTCTTAAACTGTAACAGACCTAGCTTGCAAGGAAATCCTTCAGTAATCAAGACTCTGAAGATTCCATATTCAAATTTTGCATTATTAAATGCTTTCTTACCTTCTGCTACATCATCATCTACTGCTCCTTTCACCTGAGAAAAACACCACTGAATATCGTTCCCTCCTCCAGCTCCTGGAAAAAGAAAACATACCAATTAAAACTGAGTTCTGTTCATGTTTACTCTCGTAAACACAGAGATGGTATCCATGGTTGGCATGATACTAATAGCCTAGTACTGCCCACACATACAACCACCAGCCCGGAGCACTAATTTGGAAGGTTAGTCTCCAATAGTTGGTACTACATTTAAAAAAAAGAGAAAGATTCCAGGTATTAAATATTTAAAGGCTATGTACTATCATTAACATTGCACATGTGTTCAAAACTTCCATTTCCCCTTCCCCTAAAATACAGTAAAAGCCTCACAGTCACGCCAAGACCTACCAGAGAAAAGTAAATACCAAAAGTTAGACAGTTTTCCTTTAAGTTTACAAAAGCCTGCAGAAGGGTTAATAAGGATAAACTACCATAAAACATGGAACGAAGAGAAAACTTCAGGAACATTACTGCCTGGGTGAGGAGTAATGATTCATATGAACCCAATCACCAAAGCGCACACACAGCAAACACAACACTCACCACCCATTTCTTTGCATTTCATTACCAACAAATCACTGGCTCCAGACAGGAAAAGAAACCGAAATAAATGCTGGTGAAGAGACTGTCAGAAGAAGCTTGTTTTGCCTCCCTTCACCTTATCCCTCAGAATCCAAAGGACCTTGGAAACAATTTCGCTAGTTTGTCATCATCTTGTACAAAACAATTTTAATTTCACCTAATTATTCAATAAGGCCAAAGAGCAACTTGTTTACAGCAAAACGTAAGTCAATCCAACACGTTAACTTTTTTAAAGGTTTAATTATTTAAAGGTTATTATCTTTTGGAAATATTGGAAAAAGCATGGAAAATTGGTTTAGTTCCTGAATGTTTCTATTTCACTTCCAAGCACTGTGGAGGAAATAAATGTCCTGTGTATCTATGGAGGAAGATACTGAATCAAGATCTAGAATTGGTTCTATTAGTAGAACGAAGACATTCAGCAACATCAAAATGTATAAAAATCATCCTCAAAGCAATTACCTTTCTCTTCCTTCACCTTCATTCTTGCTAAATATTCCAAGCTGGTTTTCTCTATGCATCCTTCGCCACCGCCCCCCCCCCCAAGCTTTCACCTAAATCTCTCTCCCTTTGGCTATTTATATCACTGAACTCCACAACTATTTTAACTAACTCCATGAAACCCTTTTGGGAAAAGGACATCTGCACAAAAACTAACATACAAAACCCAAAGTTTAAATTACATTTTCATGCAACTTGGTGTATTAAAGGCCTTGCACTCTTTGGACAGGAAGGGTAAGAAACGAAAGGGAACTAGTTCAAGACAAAAAATTCAGGGGTATGGTCTCAAAAATACACGTACCCACAGTGGGGGGAAAAATACACATAGGTCCCCATTGTATTTTAACTTGTAAAGCACTCTTCCTTCTCAGTACAAAATACATTAATATAAACACCCAAGAAAGCTTGCAGCAAGGAAAAAAATAGGAATTATATGAAGGAAAAACCCTAAAAAAAGCCCCGGGGGCGGGGGAGAAAGCGGGGGGAGCGGAGGTTACACCGGGCTCCTAAGCAGT
The DNA here is from genome assembly GCF_002201575.2 of Neomonachus schauinslandi. Lineage (NCBI taxonomy): Eukaryota > Metazoa > Chordata > Mammalia > Carnivora > Phocidae > Neomonachus > Neomonachus schauinslandi. The sequence goes on along the minus strand of NC_058404.1, from coordinate 47,714,366 downwards.
AGGGACAAATCTGCACTCGCCCCCACCCCGCCCCACCCACGCCTTACCCCTCGGCTCGCCAGCCCATACCCCACCCCCACCCATGCCAAGGTTCCAGCCCTCATTTAAAAAGCCATTTCGGTATCACAGCGACCACTCGCCTCACCAGAACCCTCCCCACCCCCACCCCACCCCACTTGACCAATTCCCTGAAATCCAAGGGGCGCCCCGAGCTCTACGAGAGGCACAGGCAGTCGCTAGGGGGTGATGGAGGGAGAAGGAAGGAAGCGGTGCCTTGTCAGTGGACGAGGGTGATTTCTCCTTTACCTGCCATGTTGCGCTGCAAATGGTGACCCTGCTGGGTTCCTCGGGGTCTCTGCTTCCTGAACTCACCCCCCTCACCTGGGGATGGGGGGGTAGAGAGGGCGGATGGCGGCGGATGGCACCTGTGGGGGGGAGAGGGCGGGGGTCGGGGGAGAAGGAAGGAGGGGCGGGCAGATCAGCCAGCAGAATGGTGGATTTCACTCTGGGGCTTCCCCGCTCTCGCTCTTTCTCCAGCAGCGGCGGCGGCAGCTACGACAGCGACGGCGGCGGCAGCGGCAGGGGCAGGCGACTCCACTTTCAAAATGGCGCCGGCTGGCCTGGCCAGTGACGTCACCCGGAGGCGGAGCGGCCTGGCCGGGGCGGAGGGGCGGGGCGGGGCGGAGCGAGGACCGGGGCGGAGACCAGAGGGGGAGGGGCGGCGAGCGGCCAGCCCGGCTCCGGGCCCCCGCCCCTTCCTCCCCCGCCCCGCGCGCTGCGTCCCCGGCGGCCCGGCCTGCGCCGCGCCCTATGTCGCGCGCGGCTGGTCTGAGGTCTTTCAATGCTCCCTGTGCTTTCCGTCCCCGGCCCAGTCCGCGGTCCTGTGCACATCACAGTGTCCCAAGGGACGGCCCAGTCCGCGGTCCTGTGCACATCACAGTGTCCCAAACCCTCGCGCCTGTGCCTGGACTCCGGGGCGGGCTCAGCCGTGCAGTTACCGTGCTCGCTTGCGGGGATTCGTGGGATCCTGTGTCTTGGAGCATACCGTGTTTCTACTTAAAATAGTGACTCTGTGGCCAATGAAATAAAGGACGGAAGGTGCAGACTTGGCGGCTCGGCCAAGGGGAAAGTTCGCGGGCCTGAGAAGGACGCAGCTGGCCTGGTTCCATGTGGGTGAATTAAATACCTTCTCATGGGCCCCGGGAACTGAGACGAGAGTCCTTGGCGACTGAAAGCAGTTGAGGGTTTTCTGAACAGAAAACTGAGTTTGCTCGTAGCAGACATGGCCGAAAAAAGTGGCCCAGGTCGGTCCAGCTGAAAGAGTGGAAGCGGTGGTTAAGCAAAGAGCTGGGCTCTGAAGCCAGGCTGACAAATGCTGACGCCATGCATGGGATGAGGGTAACAATCCTACCTCACAGGATTGTTTCAAAGATTAAATGACTTAATTGATGTACATGATAAATGTTTGCTGCCGTTATTATTAGATTGGTGTTGAAAGCATCTTCAACAGAGTTAAGAGGTATCAGGAAAAAAGAAAACAAAACAGGAAACACCATCATCCAAGAGGGTTAGTGTATGTACTTCATTGAAAGACGCATCAATGATGCAGTCGCTATATACTGCTGGACACTTTACGTATCTCAATCCCCACAACACTCCTAGGAGACAGATATCCACATTTTGCATATGACAAATACCTGTAAAAATATCCAGAATTTGACCTTAAGGCTGAAAGGAGTGCTCAGATATTCAGAGACTAAGGGGAAGTTTACAATTATTTACATCTCCTCTCCATATCTCCACTTTCTACTTTGTTCTTGATTTCTACAACAGTTCAACTGTAAAACAAGTTTCAAAATGTCTCCACACAGAAAAACTGCACCATTGGATTATTATTCCTCCATTTCTATCTTAGTATTTCTCATTTAACCAATGAAGAAACCAAAACTAAAAATCCACCCTATATCTGTCATCTTCCAGCTACCAGTGCAAAACATTAACGCACTGTGTGCTGTATTTACTTCTATTTTGGTTGATTTCATAAATGTGTTTCTGTGCCTATGACTTTACTACTCGTTTTCCTTTTGATTTTCTGTGCCATTGTTTAATAATTCAATCCTGGACTCTCTAGTGAACCTTAATCAGTACTGAGAGACAGAATAAGCCATTAAACTAGAGGACTGGCACCCCTATACATAAGTCATTTTCCTGTTTTATGCTTCAGTTTTTGCTAGGTGTAAGATTTGTATCTTCACGCTTACTGAAAAATGATTTGATCTACATGAATGATTCGTTCTTCTTAGAAGCCAATAAAGCTTGCCTAGAAACTGGGATAATTATAACAGAAGTTCATATAGCACTCTGTGCTAGGTGCTCTTCTAAAGAACATTGTACGAACTCTCGAGGGTACTACATGCCTATGGGACAAGCTGAGATGGGTCTAATAATCAAGGATCGGTGACCCTAAGCAGTTATTTCAGCAGGCCACAAACTGCCTCCCTTTCTTCTGAATGGCCCTTAAGGAGAGAAGCCAGAATACCTAGTAGCCCAAAGACGGGGGTTACTCTTGTTGGTCTCTCCTTCCTTCTCTTTTTTTTTTTTTTCTTAAGATTTTATTTATTTGACAGAGAGAGACACAGCGAGAGAGGGAACATAAGCAGGGGGAGTGGGGGAGGGAGAAGCAGGCTTCCTGCCAAGCAGGGAGCCCGATGTGGGACTCGATCCCAGGACCCTGGGATCATGACCTGAGCCGAAGGCAGACGCTTAACGACTGAGCCACCCAGGCGCCCTCTCCTTCCTTATCTTACATTCTCTCTTCCATCTTCTGTACTAGGGCCCTGCCCCTACCATTTCATGGAAACGTCTTCTGTCAAGGTCATTAACGATCTCCATGTAACCAAATCCAATTGTCACTTCTTTGGTTTTCTTTTTCTCAACTTCCCAACAGTATTTGAAACCACTCACCACCCCATGCTTTTTGAGACCCTTTTTTGCTTGTTATATGATTGGTTTACCCCCAATCTTTCTAGACACCCCTTTTAGTTTCCTTTGCTGGATCCTCCTCCCAGACCACCCTTTAAATATTAGGGAGATATGTCTCCCTGGCCTCCACCCTGCACGTGCTTCTCTATCCCAGGCAACCTCATTTAGTATTTACAGATGTAAATACCATGTATATACAAGTCACTGCCAAATCTAGATCTCCAGCCGTCCTCACCCTGGAACTGCAGACACATACCCCTACCTGCCTGCTTGACATTTCTACAGATGTCCAGTAAGCATATCAAACAAGCACTACCAGAATATAAGTCTTGATCCCATGTCTGCTCCATACCTTGGCTGATGCTGGTTTTTCCCTGAAATGTCATCATCCCCTCAAACCACCCCTGCCTCAACAGTCCCACATGCCCATCTCTCTCTCCTTCCTCAGCTAGTAAAACTCTTCCTGGTTCTTTAAAAACCAATTTGGATGTAACTGCCTTCAGAAAACTTTCTCTGATATTTTCCCTCATTCCCTATCTCCCTTAAGCTGGGTTGGGTGCACTTCTGAAATATTCTCATAAAATCTAATGTACTTCACTCTTACTAATCATGTTAAAATTATCTAAATCTGTGTCTGTTACTAGACAGAGTTCTTTGAGGAAGGAAGTATGTCTTATTCATCTCCATATCACCAGCCACATAATTTGTTGGATTAAAGGATGAATGAATAAATCTCTCTGGCTTGGGGAGAAAACCACTGAAGTACTGTCTCCTTAGAGCTTACCCTATCATAAATGTTTTCACTTACCCTTCTTAACCCTGGGAAAAAAAGAGGCATTTTACAAATTATCTTGGTCATTCTGATCTACATCTATTAGGCATAGTTAGTTAAATATGTAAGTTGCTTAGAGATAGATTCATCCCAATTATTTCCAACTGCTCCTTTGTCTCAGAATACATATTATCCAAGAGAATCCCATAGGACATCATTCCTCATCCACATGATCCACACGCCTTCATGCAAACATTTTTGTCATTAAGCCCCTAGCCAGAACTTCAACACTTGACCATGTGTAAGATGCATAAAATAATAGTTCCCCGCAGAACTGAGTTCAGCCTAGACACACCAAGAGGAAAACTCGAGGTTTTCCTGATGAGCTCCTGGAGAATCTACAAGTCCTGGAGGTGTTTTGCTCCCAATCTAAGCTAAGAGGTACTAAGGGCACCTACAATCTCACCAGCAGAATGGAGCTAATGGGACTCAACAGTGGGGTTTTGCAAGCCTACTTTTTAAAACATTTCATATAAGGAGGGGAGAATCACTTGAAAGTTGTTTGTTTTCTTGGAGTGAAGATGAGTACAAACCTTCCTCCACACTAACTGAGAAGTGGCACTGTCTAGATGCTTCTCTCCTCTAGGCAGTTAGAATTAGGGGTATCTAAAAAAGACCATGAACTCAAGGGTAAAATGAGAGGTCCTTGATTAGAAAATGATACAATTTAAAATTCTGGCAAACTCACTACAGCCACGCTTTCTAACATGGAACAAGTTCAAGGGCTTCATAAGGAAAATTATAAGCAGATGTCAGCTTCTTACATCCTTTCTTAATATCTACAAATTTAGCCTACAAGGCAGTTTTCCAAAGCCCCTCAGAGTCTAGACTATATTGACAATTCACACCACAATGTTCAAGGTATAGAACGCACTATCAAATCACTAAAATATCCTACACTAGCAGGTGTTTAAAAAAAAACAATAGTGAATCTACCAAGAGGATTATTATGTAGTCAAATGTTTGTAAAAACAGAGGAAATTGCTTATGCTTTAGGAACAGGATACAAAACACAAATACAATATGATCATAAGTATGTACAACAAACATACACAAAATACATGGAGCTGAAAAAGACAGGAAGGAAACGTACCAAAGTGTTCACAGAAATGTCTCTAGGCAATGGCACAATGGTAATTTTTTCTTCTTTGACATTTATGTTTCTCCCAATTGTCTATAATCAATGAATATTAAGGGAAAGAATAAACTTTAGCTTGGAAGTTCTTTAAAACACCATTCTAATGCTGGTATTAGAGCCTGATGATAAAATCTATGTTATAGATATTCCATATTAAAGTAAAAGTTGTAGTCCATTATAACTGTATTCACAGATGTGATTTAATCCATGGTTTTACCATAAAACAGAGAAATATTTTCTTTTGTTCTTTTAACAGTGTGCATATTTAAAGATGAAGAAAAGATTAGTAAATTCTTGCCATTACCTTGAATTTGTAAATTGTAACCAAAAATCTTATTTTATGCCTTCATTGGAGATACAGTCTATAGATATATAAGCTGAATATCTTTTCTTTTTTTTTTTTAAAGATTTTATTTATTTGACAGAGAGACACAGCAAGAGAGGTTACACAAGCAGAGGGAGTGGGAGAGGGAGAAGCAGGCTTCCCCCTGAACAGGGAGCCCGATGCGGGGCTCGATCCCAGGACCCTGAGCCGAAGGCAGACGCTTAACAACTAAGCCACCCAGGCGCCCCTGAATATCTTTTCGATATAAAATGCAAACTTTGTGAAATTAAATGTTATCTCCGAAATTTATTTTCAGTATTGCTTTTTAAATGATTATAAATACTCTGCAATGTGGACAAACTATTGTCCAAACAGCTTATTTGTATACAAATATATACAAATGTATACAAATGTATACATGTATAAGTCTACTTCCATGCTGTAGATTTTTTAGGAGGCATTTGAGTTTAGCTATGACACTGGCATTTGTTTTAAGCCTAAGTAAGAGAAACATATAGGCTCAAGGTTGGAAGGAACTTTGGGGACTATCTAGCTCAACTCTCATGATGGATGAACTCCCCATTCAACACGCCTTCCAGTGTTCATTCAGCCTTTGCTTAAAAACTTCCAACTAATCAAGAACTAAGATCTCTTCTGATTTTAGACAGCTATAATCGCTAAATAATTCTTCCCTATATTTTATAGAAATGCACTTCATTGCAACTTCATTCTACAGATCCTGGCTCTCCCTTCTGGGACATCTTTAACATGAATATGAAGGTCATTGGAATATTAGACTATAACCACATCTCCCAAATTTTTCTCTTCTCCATAATCATCACCTCAGCTTCCTTAAAGCTTCCTTCCTTGATCCAGCTTTGATCTATGTATCAAGGCATTATCTCAGTCAATAACCTCTGCATATAGTCCAGTTTTTCCAAATGCCTCATATAATCACGCCCAGGGCCAAATACAACAATTCAGGCTCAACAATTACACATCTGTTACCTGCTCTCATCTGAAAACCATGTTTCCGTTAATGTAGTCAAGAGTCCCTTGGATTTGACAATCATGGATTGTGATCTGGACCCTTTTCCATGCTTCGCTGTCAACACACAGCTCCCTAATCTTCTTCCCTAATGGCTCATTTTTCAGATTGATACATAATCTCTGGACCATAGTAGGAACTTGATATATCTGAATAAACAAATACAAGGTCTTATTCTCTGTTATTGTTTCCTTCGTAATTGAAATTTTATTGATTATAATTTGATGAACGGTTCATAGAAATTATGAAAAATGTATAGAGAAAATCTAAAAAGCCTCTCAATTCTTTCTAGAGAATTATTCCAGTGACTTTTAGCTTAAAATTTGGTATCAAAATGTTTTTTAAAAGAGAATTGCAAATATATTAAGGCATCGATAAGTTCTTACATCTAAAGTCCCCTGAGTTCACAATTATCAGTTACACTACATGCTCAAGAATTTATACATTACACATTAGCAGATTTTTTTTTAAGATTTTATTTATTTATTTATTTGAGAGAGAGTGAGAGTGAGAGAGCACAAGCAGGGGGAGCAGCAGAGGGAGAGGGAGAAGCAGGCTCCCTGCTGAGCAGCAACCCCAATGTGGAATTCGATCACAGGACCCTAGGATCATGACCTGAGCCGAAGGCAGATGCTTAACCAACTGAGCTATCCAGGCGCCCCCACATTAGCATATTATTAAGAAAAAGTAGTCTACAACAACCAAAGACATTACAGGTAGTTCATATGTCTGACAGAAGATTTTAGGTCCCAACTCCAAAGATTCTGATTTAGTAGGTCCTTTAAGAAGCTTCCAACCATATGATCCAGCTATTCCATTTCTGGATATACATATCCAAAGGAAATGAAATTAATACCTCAAAGAGGTATCTGTGTTCCCATGTTTATTGCAGCATTATTCACAATATCCAAGATATAGAAACAACCTGAGTGTCTGTCAGTGGAAGAGTTGATAAAGAAAATGTGACAGGGCGCCTGGGTGGCTCAGATGGTTAAGCATCTGCCTTTGGCTCAGGTCATGGTCCCAGGGTCCTGGGATCGAGTCCCACATCAGGCTCCCTGCTCCTTGGGAGCCTGCTTCTCCCTCTGCCTCTTTCTCTCTCTGTCTCTCATGAATAAATAAATAAAATCTTTAAAAAAAAAAGGAAAAGAAAATGTGACATATATATATATATATATATATATATATATATGCCGGAGTATTATTTAATCTGAAAAAAGAAGGAGATCCTGCCATTTGCAGCAATACAGATGAACCTGGAGGACATGCTAAGTGAAATAAGCCTGACACAGAAAGACAATACTGCATGATTTCACTTATATATAAGGCTAAAGTCGAACTCATAGAGGCAGGGAGTAGAATGGTGGTTGCCAGGGGCAGAGGGGAGGGAGAAATGGGGAGATATTGGTCAAAGGGTACAAAGTTGCAGTTATGTAGGATGAATAAGTTCTAGAGATCTATGTACAGCATGATAACTGTGGTTAACAATAGTGTATTATATACTGGAAATTTGCTAAGACAGATTTCAGGTGCTCTCACCATGCACACAAACACACACGCACACACACAAAGCAGTCACTGTGAGGAGATGGATATGCTAATTAGCCTGATTAGTAATCATTTTATATATGTATATTAAAACATCATGTTTTAGGGACACCTGGTAGGCTCAGTCAGTAAAGCATGTGACTCTGGATCTCAGGGTCATGAGTTCAAACCCCACATTGGGCACGGAGCCTACTTGATAAAATAAAACATCATGTTTTACATTTTAAATAAATTAGCAAGCAAGCTTCTACGTGAATCTGATATACAGTCAAATTTGAGAATCACTGATTTAGCATACCCACACATTTGACTGACATGCTATAAAGTGTCTGATTGAAGTCATGAATAACAAATATTGAGGGATGGGATACTTACTGCATACCCACAGAGCAGTGTTTTTCAATCTATTGTCCACGAAATGTTAAGTACTCTGTGGAGGAAAAAAGGATTCTACAGTCAAAAAGGTTGGGGAACATTAGGTTCTTTACTGTGTAATTTTAAAAAAGATTTTATTTATTTATTTTAGAGACAGGGAGATTGCATGTATGTGGAGGGAGGGGCAGAGGGAGAGGAAGAAGCAGAGGCCCCACTGAGTGCGTAGTCTGCTGAGGGACTCCATCCCAGGACCCTGAGATCTTGACCTGACCTGAAGTCAGATGCTTAACCAACTGAGCCACCCAGGCGCTCCATTACTATGTAATTTTTAAGTGTACATCATGAATATGCTGCAAATGAGATCTAACATGACGCATTCCCCCAAACTTATGGGACAGAAAACATTGAGCCATAAGCCAGCATTATTTGAGCATAATCACTCTCTAGTTAAGTATTAACTTGAATGGAGAATAAACCCACATTTCTCTGTATTTTCTTCATAAATAAAAAAAAAAAATTCCCTGCTATTCCTTTCTCTTTTTACCTTTCCCTAAAGATGCTCTGATGTTCTTTCACTCACAGGCAACGGTGTGCTGAAGCCACCTCATATTGTCTCTCAAGAGCTGGCTGTTAAATTTTTAAGCATTTTGCAAGCTGGTTGTTAAAAAAACAGACATTATTAAAAATTATATACTAACAATCATATTATTTATATTATAAACAAAGATAATACACACTCAGATCTCATTACTTCCTAATTATTTTACCATTTTACTATTTTCTATGCTTTTGGAGTTATTTACATCTATTGCATCTGTATGGTAGAAGTTGGTCATGATGGGAATATTTATACCTCAGAAAACAGCAAATGCTAGAAATTAGCCCACCCCCTGACACCCCTTAAAACAATTCCTGCCCCCACCAGAAAGCTGGTGGTTCAACATTTATTAGCACATCACCACCCATAGGTTCAGTGCTTCCACATAAGTCACAAGTAAATCTTTTTTTTAATTGAGATGGCGAAACAGTGATGTTAGAATATGTGTAGTCATAAAAAAAACAAAAAAGAATATGTGTAGTCATGACTGATAACCAGCCAACCAACATCAAAAGAAATCTCTACTTACAAATAAAGGCTGTTTTTGAGCTGCAATAAAGATCAATTTGGACATGCTAGAAGCTGTTCTTCATTCGTTTCTAACTATACTGTCAGTTAGTATCACTCCTGTATTCCTTCCCAGAAGTTGGTGCACAACTTTGCCCCAATGCGTGATAATGCACTTTTGGGCTTAAGTTGTTGTTTCTGTGCTTTAACCTCATTTTGGACATCCATTATATTAGGTTTATTGTATCCTGCCATTGCCCACTCCCTACTCATTTCTAGCTCAGGGCATCCTGTAGCAGGTCATGAGAAGCCCTTCAGTGCTAATAGTTCTTCCAAGCCTCCTGGCTGGACATCCTGCACCATCCTTCATTATTTCTCTGGACTCATTGACAACAGTGATGAAACAGTACTTCCATGAGTCCTCATTACACACATTTTCTTCCTTACATACATTCTTAGCCATGGAACATTCAACCCAAAATACCAAATCCTTTGACGTGTTTCCACCAGACCTTCTATTCATCAGTTTTGCACTAACTATTCAGATAAGCTTTTGGGTCTGAATACATTCAAGAACCTAGGGGGCCTCTAATATTGATTACAGGATCTTGTTCTACCATATCCAAGGCCAGTCCACGTTGCTTCTAGGCCCCTCAGAGCAACAAAGAATACAATTGCCACTTAACCATTACTCAAAAAATAGCCTTTGATATTGACACACGCTTCACAATGTCTTACCTCCACAATAGCACTTCTGAATTCGAAGCCTGGCCCAACGGTGAGTCTGCCTGGAATCCTGGAAAGTCTGCCCAGAACATGGGAGAAAGTGTATGCAGGTCTTCCTGGGTTCACCTTCCAAATTTTTGAGTGAGCCACAGGTCTGCTCATTTCAGTTTTTACCATAATTCAGGTTTCACTTCTCATGTTATTATGCATGACAAGATCAGGATAGTTTTCTGCATTGGGACAATACATTAGCTTTATTTGCCATGCCTGTTATCTCACAGAGACCTTTATTGAGAGAAATGAGAATGCTGGGGTTCCAAGATATTAAGGCATTCGTTATTAAATGCTGGTAGCTTGCTTGAGGTCACCCAGCTAGTTTGTGGAGAATCTGGGAGCTAGGAGCCAGTTTTTGGCTCTCAAATCATTTGATCTAATGCTCTTTCCATTATCCCACCAAACTACTGTTTATCTCAGTCATGTCCCTTGGCCCAGAGCACTTACAGAAGATAGGTTCTCAAACACATTTTGAAAACAATCAAACCATAACTGGCTGAGTAAAAATTCCCTTGGGGGTAAAACACATAAACCAGTCTCTGAAGCCCCCAAATGTGGCCTGGTATGACTGTACCCCTCATCCTTGGACAGACTCCTACCCCCCCAAGAAAGCTTATGTATGCTTCCACAAACACTTGAAGACGGCTTTGGAGAAAATTGAAAGCTTAATGAATCAAATCCGGCTTATACTTAATAGACCTGCAAAAACCTCTCTGACATGGTATGTTGGTAGCTTTGCAATAAAAATTTAAATTTAATAACTTCTTAATTTGGAAGGCAATAAAGCTACAACAGAAGTTAAACTTCAAAATTGCTTTCAGCGAGGGAAATTAGATAAGACACCACTCTGCAAATGCTATTTGAAGCACCCACCTCCACGATTTAACCTCCTCCACCACAGTGAAGTTCGCCATCCCCACCAAGTTGCAGAAGGAAAAGGTGTGATTCTTTGGAAGGTCACATGAGAATGCTACTAAGTGTCCCACCTATGTTCCCTGTCAGAGTCGTTTCCAACCTAAGAAGACTTCCCTCCAGCACAGGTACCCACCTCCATAATTGAGCCTCTCTTAACCACTGTAGGCTTCATAGCTCCAAGTAAATCATCCAAGGGAAAGTACAGCTGTGTCTGAAAGAGGTTAATAAAAATCAAGACAACATGATCAGATAGTGACAGTTCCATTGAAGTTGGAAGATAGTTCCTCAGCTAAAATCCTGACCTATCCAGGAATAAATGGGCTTAAGCTACTTCCGTATACCAAAAGTCTACATAACAGCAAACTGAGGGGTGCCAGTGGTTGGTAAGCCACTAAGAATTAAGACAATTGAATTAACCAGCTGCTATGTTAAGAAATCTGAAGATGAGACCACAATAGCTGGATGGACATTGGCGTATTGATGATTGACATCTATGTATTTAATAAGGATTATATAAACATGACTGAGTCCTACTCCTGCTTGGTCCCAAGGTTGATCAGAAATGGAGTCCCAAAAAGCTATGTTAGGTTTTATAACAGGAATTCACTCTATATCAGTACAGAATGATTACAAAGGGGTTTACCAAGTATCTCAGAGTCTGGTAACTACCTTGGACCTTTTTAGAAAAAAAAGACAGATGGTGCAGCAGACATATATAATTAGCCATTTGGAAACAGCATTACTCTCACATAAGGAAATGCACTCTGTTCTTGGAAGGTCCCCAAAGAGTAAATTTTTAACAGGCTAACATAAGAGCAACACCTACAGAAAACTGACTAGAGGCGCCATTGCCATCACTGACCCATACATCATGGCAGATATTTAAACCCAGCCCTAGGGGCACCTGGGTGGCGCAGCTGGTTAAGCGTCTGACTCTTGGTTTCTGCTCAGGTCATGATCTCATGGGTCATGATCTCAGAGTTGTGAGATCGAGCCCCATGTGGGGCTATGCTGGGCATGGAGCCTGCCTAAGATTCTCTCTCTCTCCTTCTGCCCCTCTCCTGCTCACATGTGCACACACCCTCTCTCAAAACAAAAACAAACAAACAAACAAAAACCCAGCAAACTTTTCTTTTGATTGACAGCTCAGTGTTCTCAACTGGAAGAGCTGGGAGATGAGTTGGAGGTCATTGAAAAGCTGATAAAACCACTTTCTTTTTTTTTTTTAAAGACTTTTTTTTTTTTAAGATTTTATTTATTTATTTGACAGAGAGAGAGACAGCGAGAGAGGGAACACAAGGAAGGGGAGTGTGAGAGGGAGAAGCAGGCTTCCCGCGGAACAGGTAGCCCGATACGGGGCTTGATCCCAGGACCCTGGGATCATGACCTGAGCTGAAGGCAGACGCTTAACGACTGAGCCACCCAGGCGCCCCATAAAACCACTTTCCAATAGGATTACTGATGGCACAATTATCAATAAGATGACAGATACTGCAAAATAAGATAGATGACAAATGAGTTTTAGAAAGAAAAGAAACCTAGGTTTGCCTGTTGTCCCCTTTTACTCTCAAAAGTGTCTAGGTTTAGGGGCACACGGGTGGTTCAGTCGGTTAGGTATCCAACTCTTGATTTTGGCTCAAGTCATGATCTCAGGGTGGTGCGACTGAGCCCCAAGTTGGGCTCTGCGCTCAGTGGGGAATCTGCTTGAGATTCTCTCTCTCCCTCTTCATCTGCCCCTCCCTCTCTGCTTGCGTGCACGCTCTCTCTCTTTCTCTAAAATAAATAAATAAAATCTTTTTTAAAAAAAAGTCTAGGTGTGATCACCTTCCCAGCCATGGAAGATGAGAGAACTCTTTGTATTCAGGAGGCCTGAGCCCATGCCTGACCCACCCACTACCAGCTGAGACTACAGGCAGGGACATCACCAACCTCGGTTGCTTTCTCATCCATAAAATGAAAGAAATAGCACTCGAGTATCTTAGTGGACCCTTCTAGCTCTAAAATTATGACTTTGTAGGAACTTTTTTTTTCTGCCTACTTAATCCCACCTACTCAGTCTTCACCTTACTCTTCACCTCTTCTGATGAAAGGAGGATCACTTCTTAGATGTTTCTGCCTTATCTCTGGACTTCTTCACTCATGCAGATTTAACTGAGTCATCTACCTCTTCAAAATCAGCTTCAAGAATTTTTTTTTTGGCCACCACCTCCTCTTTGTCTTCTGTTCTTTCAGTAAAGCATATCCATGAGATTGGATGGAGTTTAATAATCCAGGGTGTCTTTTGTTTTCTTCTGCTTCTTGTTTTCCCCATCATAACCTCTGAGTCAAATGAAATCTTTCTTAAGTGATAGCTGAACAATACATTCTCAGTGACATCCTAAATAATGAGGTGAAAGACAATTATTAGCTTAGAGAGGAAATTGTTATACCCCACACAGAAAAGACACTGAAAGTGTCACAGAAAGACATAGACGACAGAGGAGTTTGCAGGGGCTGGAATGCCCATACTAACAGAATTAAACTCTTAAATATGGAGAGGCAGAAAAACAGGGTTTCTCAACCTCGGTTTAACATCCGAATTATCTGGGAGCTTGAAATACTATTGATCCCTTGCTCCTACCCTCCAGAAATTCAGATTTCATTGATCTGGGGTATGGCTTTGGGCACACATTAGGATTTTTAAATACTCTACATATGATTCTAACATACGGCCAAGGCAGAGAACCATTGCAAGAAGAGAGGTTAAAAATAAAGGCAAAAATAACTGGATCTCAAGTTTCACCTTATGAAGGTATGGCCCTAGAACTTGGAATATTAAACAGTCACCATGGAGATGGGCCTCAGAGAATTTTGGAAAGAAGATCCATTCCAGAACTTTCTTTTTCTATTTCTCCTATGTCTATAGCAGGGGAATTCCAACTTGGGGTGAATGAATCCCATGATATAGCATGAAAAATATTCCATGCATATATGCATGTGCTCTGTTCTAAGCAGAGGGTCCACAATTTTTGTCAGATTTTTAAAGAGGCCCATGGCCCAAAATATTAAGAACCACTGATTTGTTGGTGGGGGAAAGGTCATATGGAATGATTCATACTAAATAGTAAAAGTCCTTATGTTGATGGAATACAGGTCCTTTACGGTTATTCCCTGTGCTCTTGGTTAAACAAGTATCACTCACAATCAAGTGTTGTCTTTTTATGAGATCTTACAGCCGGATGAAATGGGGTGAATACCACCTGTTCTGTCCAACAACTAGCAGCAAATGCTTTGGAAAAATGTCACTGGTGCAAAGCAAGTGTGGCTTTTCATCCTCCTTCCCATTATTACTGAGCTAGAAATGCAAGGTCGCAATAATACAATGGGATGTATGAGGATGATGATACTATAGTTGAGGGAACTGGAGTATGATGCAATAAAATGTGATCTCTTTCCATTTATTTACAAAGAGTTTCCACTCAAAAGTTGCTGCTGAGAATGTGACATTTCTCCCAACTGCTCACCGGAGACATGTTTTTGAAGAAAACAGAAGGGTGACTCCAAACCTTGCAGATGACATGCAGGCTACTTTGGTTTTACATGGAAGAGTCATCCCCAGTCTTCTTCATCCCTCTGCAGAAAGTCTGAGAGTACAGTCATGAAATACATGCCATCATATACCACCCCCATCAGCTGACACTCATTAAATGATTCCATGCTCAATACAAGTCCTACTGGTTACCAGAGGAGCTACTTCCTCCAGGTCACGCTTGGAGATGTGCTTTACAGCTTTGGATCTCAAAGGAAGAAGAATTTGCATGCCCTTCAATGTGAGCTTCTGGTCCTTCCAGAGAAATCAACTCTGAGACCAAATCCAAGATGTTGATGACCTCCATTTTGTCACTCCAGCTCCTAAAAATTAATGGAAAGTGCTATGGTATTTGTGCATGTTTCTTTCATGTTTTTTTTTTTTAGTCAGCCAAAACTTTGCAGTTTGGAATTTCCCTGTTAAAT
This sequence comes from Neomonachus schauinslandi, assembly GCF_002201575.2. NCBI lineage: Eukaryota > Metazoa > Chordata > Mammalia > Carnivora > Phocidae > Neomonachus > Neomonachus schauinslandi. The sequence continues at coordinate 47,699,325 of NC_058404.1, read as the reverse complement.
CCTGAACTTTCTTGTGCAACTCAATGGCATGCACTTGCTGGGCCAGTGACTCACCAATTCTGACCAAGCAGACCTCTCCCCAGTACCTCTGTGGACAGCAGTGTTGCGGGATATGTTATCCCCTGTCACCACACAGAATATCCTGGGGGACTGTGAAACCATATTACTGACCTTGTTTGCCTGTGTGACCAGAAGTCACATAGTGACAGAAACAAAGTACAGGGGATCAGGAAGGCAGACATGTGACACCCTTACCATCCTGGAAGTGCTGAACATGTTTCTGTGTCAGAAACATGATAGAACTGTCAAAAGTTGACTGAACGGCCTATATGTTGTGAAATGTCACAGGGTTTTTTTTGTTTTTGTTTTTCAGTGATAATGTCATCGCAAAATTTTTCATCAAAATAGAAAAAGGAAACAAAGAATACCTATAAACACACTGGTGTAATTCAACAGATGACCACAGCACCTTCACTGTCCCATCCTCACTTGGCTGTTAAGAGATGCTGAATCTCTAGAAGTTTCCCTTGGACTCTTCTCCCAGTTACTTGGCTTCTTAGCAAATGCCGGGCTACTGAATGGGAGGGAACTTGATGCAGTTAAAATAGACCTGCTTCCCTCCTCCATCCCAGGCTCCTCATCCCCCACCTGTACCCTTATATAACCGTTGAAGACCAAATCTTTGACTTGGGAGATAGAGAAAAAATATTTATGGGGGCGTAGAAGTGACCTTTTGTCATTTGATTAGCAAGCTTCAAAGTGAAGAGGACTGAGGGGCCAGCTGTCAGCATCAATCTAAAAGGTGCATTCAACCATCACAGAAGCAAAGTTGAACAATCCCAGCCAAGAGAGAATACCTAATCGGTGAAATGTAGATTGGGCCTGCCATTACCAAAGTAGAGAGTGTCCTTGAAGAAATACAAACCCCTGGGCTGCCTGGGTGGCTCAATTGGTTGAGCATCTGACTCTTGATTTCGGCTCAGGTAATGATCTCAAGACTGTGGGATCGAGCCCCATGTCAGGCTCCGTGCTCAGCGCTATGTCTGCTTGTCCCTCTCCCTTCCCCCGGCCCTTCCCCCTGCTTGTGTGTGCAGGCAAGCGCCTGCTCTCTCTCTCTCTCTCTTCTCAATAAATAAATAAATAAATAAATAAATAAATAAATAAAATCTTATTTAAAAAAATACAAAACCCTTCTTGTTTTTGTACCCCTAGTAACTTTAGCATTTTATGACATACGCACTTAAGGCTCAGGTTAAATAAAATCGTACTTTATTCAGAGCCTGCCCCAATCCAGAAAGCAACCAGCTGGTGGTTGCCTGAGTAATGGATGACATTGTGTTGTTTACCTGAAACAACTTATTTTAAGTTTGAAACTGTGCTATCTGCCTCTTAAGAAGTTGGTCCGTTCAGAAAAAAAAAAATACACGTCAAAAATCTCTTATTTTGAACAGAAAGAGGTATGCAATACATATTTATTTCTTTAAAAAAATGTGTTCCTCTCTAACTTCTCTAAACACATGATAAAAAAAATCTCAGTTTAAAGGGTGCATGATTACTACTCGCCTGAGGCACACTTTGTTTAAATCAAGCTCTATATATTCACCTTATATCAGCCCTGTAAACTCCTCTGATGATCTGCAGGCTTTTGAAACAGTCGAAGTGATATACCAAATCATACTACGTGAGAATTGTTAGAAATATCTAATGGTGAGGCCTATGTTTTGTCCTGCACCAGAATCATCTGGAAAAATTTCCTCTTTTTTTTTTTTTTAAGCTACAAAGCTAGCTCAGAACTTTTGAATCATTCAGGAGTGGAGTCCAGGAAGGGAATCTGTATCTTTTAAAATCCCAGTGCAATTCTGCTGTGGGCCATTGGAGAACCAGGATTTGAGAACGGCTAATTTAGTCCACTGACCCCAGTGAACCAACCTCATACCGATGAAGAATGTGCAGCCCAGGAAGGTCCCAGGGCAATCACTCAACACATGTGTATGGAGGGCCTGCAATGTGCCAGACACTATTCCAGCTGCAGAGGTTATATTAGCAAATAGAATAGGCAAAAATCCACTAGTTCAAGGGCTAGTTCAAAGCAACTGATGAAACAGTTATTATGTACCTATGATGTACTTTGTTAAGCTAAGTTCTGGAAATACAAAGATAAAAGCAGCATTGTCCCTGCCTTCAAGGAGCTTATAGACTAGTGAGAGATGAGTATGGAACCAGGTAATTACAACATAGTAAGAAAAATCCTCGGTAGTAAAGATACACACCAGGCAAGACAAAAACAGTAGTGGGAACAGGGAGGTCTAGAGGCCATTTCTTTTGCCTGCGCTGCTTTTAACTTCACTGTCTATTTTTATGTAGTTTTATTATTCTGTTAGTACAGTATTTAGTCATTTGGGAGCTGCTAATAAGATGTTCGCCTGGAATGCTGATTTATGTTTTTGGCGTGACTGAGGGAATGAGGCCTATATGATTAAACTACAATATAATTGCATAAAATTAAATGCTAAGCTGGTAAGGTACTGATAAAAAGTGCCATTAAGGGGTAGGCAAATAGTAGCGTGGGTTGGACTGGTGGGGGTGTGGGTGGGTGTCTAAGATGGGCGGGGTAGGGAAATGAGCTTTTTTACATATTTACAACTCTCTAAGCACTTCACACCTGCTACTTTGTTAAATCCTCATTGGAGCCTTCAAGGCAGTTATTATTACCAACCCACCCCCCTCCTGTTATAGAGGAAGATAGGGAAGTTCAGAGAGGCTGTGTAACTTGCCAAGGTCACACAGCGCAAATTCAGTCCTCAAGGACTACCTACCTACCTTAGGATTTTCCTACTTCACCCCCAGGGGCCCTGCACTGCATTCACGAGGTGCAGGGGCAGGACTGAGACCCCTTTTCTGGTGGAACAAAACTGTAAGTGCTACCCTGGGCGCTTGATTATTCACTGGATGGTGCACTAGAAAGGAACGTGAAACACGCAGGGTTACCCTGAACCTCTAAGCGCGGAACCCGCCTGGGCGTTCTAGTCCTCACCCGGGGTTCCTTGGGCCAGAGGAAAGCATTGTTTGAGGAACCAGGCGCCCGCGATGGATGGCCGGGGTGAGATAAGATTGCTGACGACTGCTGAGAAGCTGCTGCAGGGGCCTGCTCCATTCAAGCAGGAAAATGTGTCACTTCCTCTAGGCTCCTAGATCATTTCTCCGCGGGGGAGGCGGGGGAGGGACCCGCGCCTCGAAAGAATTTAGAATGGGTCCGGGCGGGGTGAGCGGAAGGCCAGTCCGAGTGGAAGGGTAGGCTTTAACCGGCTCTGGCTACACCCTTTTTAAAAGCCCCAGCATATTTTTACTTCTTGGCTCATTCTCAGCCTACCCTCCTGTGTCCTCATTCTTTTTTTAATTCAGTGCTGGAATCTCAGCACATTTACTCCTCCCCCACCTCCTTCTCCTGTGCAAAATCTCGCTCCTCAATCTTTGCTGCATCTATTTTTCTGCAAAGCTGAAGCATTCAGAGCGGGCTGAATGCTTTTTCCCCTCGACACAGCCCCACCCAATAGAAATGTACACACACACACACGCACACACGCACACACACGCACACACGGCACCGAGTGCCTGCTTCCCACAGAATAGTTATTTGAAAGAGTCCTGGCTTCGCTCTCGGCCGCACTCAGTTATTTCTCTCTTACTGTCTGATTGGAAAAGTCATGGAAGGAAAGGGAAAAGTGGGGTTAATGCTAAACCAGTTTGAGTTTGTAATGGAGCGACAGTACAGACGGTCCCCGGCTTACAGTGGTTCGACTTAACATTTTTCCGCCGTATGATGCTGCGAAAGCAACGCGTATTCAGTAGAAACCATACTTAGAGTTTCGAATTTGGATCTTTTCCCGGGCTAGCAACGTGCCCCACGATCGTGTCTTGCGATGCGGCGCGGTGGCCGCGGACTGGTAGCTCCCAGTCCGCCACGCCATCGAGAGGGTGAACGACTGACAGACTTCCAACCGCTCTGTACCCAGAGAGCCGCTCAGTTTTTCATTTTCAGTACAGTGTTCAATGACATGAGCTCATCAACACTCTGTTATCAAACAGGCTTTGCCTGAGATGATTTTGCCCAACTCTAGGCTAATGTCAGTCAGCGTTCTGAGCACGTTTAAGGTCAACTAGGCTGAACCCTGATGGTCAGTCCGTTAGGAGCATCAAAGGCATTTCGACTTCAGGGTATTTTCAGTGTATGATGGGTTTACCCAGACATAACTCCATCGTCAGTGGAGGAAGATCTGCATTTTAGAAATGGAAGAGCTTATTGTGTTTTTCTTTCTGCAGATGAGAAAACTGGGCCTCACAGAAATGGGATGACTTACTCCAAGCCTCACAGCTGGTCAGGAGCAGAACCCAGCCTCGGCTTGAGTGCCCTCTGCGGTTTTGGCACTGTTGCTACCGAATGGGCCAGAGGTGGCTTCCTCCTGAGCTGTTCCCAGCGGCCACAGCTCTTCTTCGTTCTGTAATTCACTATGGGTGCATAATTGCACCACTAGGGCTTGTGTGGGCATTTAAGGATCTTCTTTAACCGCACCTTCAATCACTTCTCTCCTCAAACATCCCTGAAAGCCGGGCTTGCTGGCTCCGATGCATGGTGAGTTTCACGAGCAGTGACTCCACTAACCTCTCCCGCTCTGAAGCCACCTAGATTTTGGCAACCACCAGTTTCCCTATTTGCCTTGTTCCTTATTTGGAAGCAGCTGAGCTTTCCCCATAACACGTTGGGACAGTTCTAATTGGCAAGGTGTGTGTCAACACTTCCAAACTCACCAGCCAGCTTACATTGTTCACCTCTCAGAGTGGTTCCAGGGGAGAAGCCGGTTCCTTTCCCAGCTCTTGCTCGATGCCACACACACCCAACCCACAGGATCAGAAGGGCTTGTGCAGGGAGAATTTCCTGTTCTGCTGACTCATCTCCTGCAATGAGATGGAAGGCAAGCTTATATTTTCTTTTCCAGCTTTTAAAGGCAAATGGGAGTCTTCTGAGTTCAGACCTCTTTGAGATGAGATCAAGTACAGGCAACGCCTGGCCCATAACACTAAATAAATGAGAATCGAGTGCATCTATGATGGCCCAAATGGCCGACTCAGAGTGGTGGGCACTGTGGTGGGATAGGGCACAAGGCCGGCCCTGTCTGGGTGCAACACAGCTAGGGGGTTGTGAGCTTTCAGTTTGGAGGGAGTCTGTTGGCCAGGAGGATGGTTTGAAGGGGGCATGCCCGGATTTCACTTGCCACGGGGTAACAATGCAGCAATCAGACTTAATATCCCATATGCTTTCTGACGGAGAACAAAGGCATTCCACTTCTGGCCAAACCTAAATCGAGGGAAGGATGATTCAACTCAGTGTAGGGAACAGCAGGAAATCCGTCAATAGCATTTACATTTGGGAGGCAATCAAGCCAGATTTTTGCCAAGATTGGAATTAAGGGAAAAAAGGGATTTGGATAAGATTTGTTCATTTCAATGTATGTACATTTTACCTTAAAACATATATAGAGATATAGATATATAAAATAATGGAGTAGGAGGTGGGAGTGATAGTACATGGGAGTCCATTATAATATTCTATTTATTTTATAAATGCTTGAATTTTTCATAATAAAAACATTTTAAACACTTGGATCCTATTTTTGGCTCTAATTTACAATGTTTCCTTTATGATCTTTATTTCTATACTTCAAAATCTTCATCTGTAGTATAGGGATACCTGAATGTATCACTTCTTGGTTCACGGATGTTTGGAGTATTTGTGAAATCATGTTTTGGGAAATACTTTGTAAATTATAATGTTCTATTGAAATGTGGTGATTACTTTATCATAATAAAGATAATATATACACATAATAAAAAAAATTCAAGCCATACAAAAGGTATGACACGAGAGTTTCCCTCTCCCAGCACTCTCCTCCAGAAGCAATTACTCTTACAGAAATTCTATAGGTATGAAATTTCATATGTTCATGTAAGTAACTTGAAACTTCTAGGCCAAGAGGTCTCAGACTTTAGGAAAGATTGGCTAAGGTGCAGCTCAGAACTCCACCTTTCCAACCAGCCATTTAAGGACATAGGAATCCCCTGAAGATCTTGTTGAAATGCAGATTCTAGTCAGTATGTCAGGGGTGGGACCTGAGACTCTACATTCTGACCCACGTCCAGGACCACACTTGGACTATCAAGGCTCTGTAAATTTCTACTCTGCCTGGAAAACTCCTTAGGTTTATTTCAAACACTTGCAGTGAAGGTGAAACACTTAGAATTTAAGAAGCAATATTGAGAAATGCCCTGAAATAGACAAACGTCCCTTCTAAAACCAATCAGAGCTGCATCGCTCTGGTCCTGAGTACCAGTGAACAGCCCCTTGAGGAGGGCATGTTCTTATAGGATCATTTCTTCTCGGCTCTAGAATCTAGAGCAAAAATAAAATCCTCTGTGCCACCCACAGCTGGTGCCTCCCAGGTGTCAAATCACATTTTTGTATTGACGTATACCCCCCCAATTTTATCACTTCACTGCCTTTTGTCGATGACAACTGATCTCAAAAGATCTTTTGAGCTTTTAGTCTCAGCTTTTTGTGGACTAAAGTTGAACTAACAGGTAAGGTTTTTACAAATTTGTATTGGGCCCTTTGCAAGGAGGGAAGAGGGTCATTTGGCATACATATTAACTAAAGTTTTGGGAAATATTATAAACAGCGCCTTTTTTTAATATTTGGAAGAACACTTATGAAGTAGTCCAAATTACATCACAGTGGCATAAAAATTTTTTTGAGCTGAAGACATTTGAGAATCAACATATGCAGAAAGAAGCTTTGTCTGACTGCTCCCCCCCCTCCCCACCCCCCAGACACACACTTATCTGACTAAAAGCAGAAACTCCTCGGAATGAGACTGTCATAATTCCCCTCTTCTGGGCAGTTTCACTCCCATGAAAGATACCTAGGATGAAATGATCATAAATCCCCTCTCCAGGGAAGTTTCTTGCCCCAAAGAAGATAAAGAAGACCACTCACACTTGCATAAACAAACATTATCACAAACTATCTTATCTCCCTTTTTTTTTCTGCTAAAAGCCCATTTGTTTTTCCCAAAGAAACCATTTGTTCTTCCCATAGGAGCTTTTTCCTACCCCTTCCTTTTCCCCTGTTAAGTTAGGTGTGTAAATCCTTAGTTTTAGTTGTTGAGCTGAATCGCTTTCTTTGTGAGCTCCCAAATACCTATGTAAATAAACAATATCTTTTCTCTCTTGCCCATCTGGCTTTTGGCAATTTGATTCACAGGCCCCAAGTACCAAACCCAAGAGGGTAGAGGAAAGGTTTTTCCTCTGCGACCCCTATATGATTCATATATGATGGAAAACTCTTGATGGAGAACATGTATCACTTCATTTCTATTTAAAATTTTTTCTTTTTTTTAAAGATTTTATTTATTTATTTGAGAGAGAGAGACTGAGAGACAGAGAGCATGAGAGGGAGGAGGGTCAGAGGGAGAAGCAGACTCCCTGCAGAGCAGGGAGCCCGACGCGGGACTTGATCCCGGGACTCCAGGATCATGACCTGAGCCGAAGGCAGTCGCTTAACCAACTGAGCCACCCAGGCACCCTATTTAAAATTTTTTCTTAAATTATGATGAAATGCGTATAACATAAAATGTACCATCATAATCAATTTTACGAGCATAATTCTGTATTCTTAAGTGTATTCACATCATGGTGCAACCAATCTCCAGAACATTTTCATCTTGCAAAACGGAAACTCTGTATCCATTAAGCAACCACTTCCCATTCTCCCCTCCCCCCAGCCTCTGGCTACCACCATTCTACCTTCTATGTCTGTTGACTACTCTAGATACCTCGTATGAGTGGAATCATACAGTATTTGCCTTTTTGTGACTGGCTTATTTCACTTAGCATCATGTTCTCAAGGTTTATCCATCTATATGAATTTTTTAAACAAAATGAATATTCATTCATAGAGTTATTCCAGAGTCACTGTTCCATGAAGCTTCTTATTGTCAGATTTTATTTTCGTGGGGATAAGTCTGAGCTTCTGTGTGTGTGTGTGCGCACGCGCGTGGTCTGTGCCTGTGTGCATTTGCACATGTGCACACTTTGTGCCTGTCTGTCTGGCTTGTTCTATTTTTCTAGTCAAGGCTGGTGCCTCACCATCTGAAAGGCTTTAAGTGATTCGTGTCATTTTACCTCACACTATTCCTGTTAAGTCATGAAGCCAAAATAAATAGACATTTCAGGAACAGTAAGTCGTTGGTCGAAAGTCAGATTCCAGGGCTGTTTTGTTTATGGTTCAGTTGGCTCTAGCACTGTTCTAGGGGAGATAAGTCTGGGTTGTAAGCCCTGACTGGGTCAGCTTTCTGGTGGTGTGTGTCCTAGGGTGACAGCACCCATCTAGTGCCCACCACCCTCTTGATTCATAAAGGGGGTGCATAATCACAGGAGGGCTATCTATAAAATTAGTCAAGGCTGTGTCCTGTGGGCTTTGGGACAGTGGCATCATCTCTACAATTAAGGACACATTCATGTCCCTGGCTTCCTCCCAAATATCCTTCAATTCCTGCCAGAAGGGGCTGAGAAAAATGAGGCTCCATCTTCCTGGAAATGGTTTTTATTTTTATCACTCTGAATGCTAATCCTCTGAGGCGGCAAGGCCAGAGGTCCCCCAGAGGGGACTGTAGTGGAGGGTGGTGAGAGAGGAGGGAACCTGAATCCCAGCCCTGGCACTGCCACTCATGTCCCCGATAGAAACCCACGGGGACATGTTGGACACATGGTAGACGCTCAACAATGACCTACTATGAGTGAATTTTCCCATGTGACCTTGGACAAACCAGTTAACCTCCCCAGTCTTCCATTTTCTTTCTGTCAGACCAGATGAAATAACGGGGTGGAATGAGCTGTTTTTCCTCTCAGCTTGAGTATTCTTTGATTTGAGAAAGAACTTTCTAAATTTAACTGTTATCACTTCTATGTCAGCATGTTCAGGGTAGGGATAAATTCCAAGAGAACAGTTTTAAGAATTTATCTTCCCCGAGAAATAAAATTGTTTTTCTCCTTAAGGTAACACTTTGGTGTTGAGGGTTGGGTGGGGAAGAGGAGCAGAATTTTGGAGATTAATTATCAGCCTAGCGTAAGCGTCTAGAGATGATTGCTTGTCACTGCCTCAGGTCATCATTTGGGATATCAGGAATATCTTGTTAAGAAAGACAGATAGACGTTCTATTTTTTTTTTTTTTAAAGATGTTTTATTTTGGGATGCCTGGGTGGCTCAGTCGGTTGGGCATCTGCGTTCAGCTCGGGTTGTGATCCCAGAGTCCTGGGATCGAGTCCCGCGTCATGCTCCTTGCTCAGAGAGGAGCCTGCTTCTCCCTCTGCTTGCCGCTCCCCCAGTTTGTGCTCTCTCTCTCCCTCCTCCCCAACAAATAAATAAATAAAATCTTTAAAAAAAAATTTGTTTTAAAAGAAAGATGTTCTACTCTAAAACTCTCCAAAAGAGAGGAATCAATAATCAAACTATCCAAATTACCCAACGAAGATAATATATGATTACATGCATCTGGAAAGACCACCATGACTTTTACAGCTTATTATTTTTTTTAAGATTTTATTTATTTATTTGACAGAGAGACATAGAGATAGCACAAGTAGGCAGAGCGGCAGGCAGAGGGAGAGGGAGAAGCAGGCTCTCCGCTGAGCAGGGAGCCCAACGTGGGGCTCGATCCCAGGACCCTGAGATCATGACCTGAGCCGAAGGCAGACGCTTAACGACTGAGCCACCCAGGCACCCACTTTTACAGCTTATTAAATAAATAAGTTATGCAGGATTTTGATCAATTTGTGCTTAAAGCAATTTGCTTTTGAAGCAAAAAAAAAAAAAAAAAAGCAGAGCAAAGCAAAAATGAGGAAATCTGTGATAGGCAAAGTTTTCTAGCTCTTTCTGTGAAGTGCTGGGTAATTTCCCACTCCTGCTGACATCTAACAGGACAATGAGACAGCCTGCTATGGTCGTATTTTACAGGACTATTTTCAATATAGGCAGGTTCGGTATAAAATGAAAGTATAGTAGTAGTGTTGCTCAAAGTAATGTTATTTCACCCCTGGAAAAGAGTGTGTACTTGTTACCAAACCCTAAGGAAGATACAATGAAGCTGGGAGTAAAGCCACTTGGGAGCCCTGATTTGAGCACTATCGTTTTCTGCTTAATTATCAAGTGATTTCATTATTTAAAAGCTACCGAAGGAGGCACAGAATCTTGTTGGACAGCCACTTGGCACAGAGCACACATCTGGGGGAGGGAGTCTGACTGACGGTGACTGGGAGACTGGAGTTGGGGTTGAGAAATAGAATATACTTTTTATACTTGAATTTTCAAACCCGTGTGCATATAGCACATTTTCCATTTTCACAAGTACATCATTACTCAAGCTGTCAGGATAAACTTTGGCCTAAACACATGGACCAAACTGTCAACAGGCTAACATGTTATAAAGCATAATAAAGTTGTATAGAATAAAAGTTGAAAAAGGCATCATGGCATGGTGAAAACAATATTAGAATAGCAGTCAAGAGGGACGCTACTCCTGTCTAGTTTGCTCATCTCGACAGGTGATTTCTCTTTTTTGGTTCCCAAATGCCCCATGGGATAAGAGGGGGTTCATCATCTAGGTCAGTGGTGCTCAATCCTGGCTCTAGTAGAAAAATAGCTTTAAAAAATGGTGTTGTTTGGATCCCACTCCTTCCTCATAGATTCTGACTTAATTGATCTGAAGACGTTGGCCTATCAGTGATTCTCAACTTTTTGTTTTCATTATTTCTCTCCTAAGATCCTTTTTTTTTTTAAAGATTTTATTTATTTATTTATTTGAGAGAGAGAGAGAGAGAGAGAAACAGCATGAGAGGGGATAGGGTCAGAGGGAGAAGCAGGCTCCCCGCCGAGCCGGGAGCCCGATGTGGGACTCGATCCCAGGACTCCGGGATCATGACCTGAGCTGAAGGCAGTCGCTTAACCAACTGAGCCACCCAGGCGCCCCCCTAAGATCCTTTTTAAAGATATATTTTCCTAATTGCCCTCTCCCATAAAAATTGACCACCACCAGATATACCATAGATCTGTTCCATGTGCCGTATGTATGTCTGTATTTTATGCATAAAAAGAGTCAGGTGCTTTTTTGCTTCTGTTGCAAATTCATGATCTAGATGAACTTTGAGGTCCTTTACAAGTTTAAGAATTATATAACTTTCTAAATTTAACTTATCTGAAATGATGGAAGCAAGAAATGAGAGAGAGGATATGCCACCCTGCATATTCCAACATCATCTCTGACATCCAGCACCTCACACCAAGCCTGACAGCTGAATGCTGTCCATGCCCTGTTGGGTTAGACCAGCCTTGGTCATTCCAGACATTACACTCAGTGAAGGGAGCAGACAGAGGGGCAATTTCAAACAAATATCGAGAAGGTCCATCCCCGCTTGTGGGAAGGTTCCTGATTACTAGAGCTGGGTGTGGTGGGTGGGACTGCCACACAGGAGTGATCTGCCACCTCGGGGAGTGGTCGAACACAAGCCAGATGCGAAAACAAATCTCAGAAGTTGCTGGGAATTTGAACTAAATTACCTCGAAGAGCCCTTTTAAACACAATTCTATGCCGACGCAAGCGCGAGTCATTGGAATGAATGATAAAGCAATCTCCCCGCCCCTGGACTTCCATGGCAGGTGGATGTGTGTGAGGTGGTACTAGCCGCCTCCCCTTGTACTTAGTGTCATTTATAAACATGTGTATGGTCCCCTCACTAATAAAAGGGGCTTAAGAAATGTGCCGCGGATGCCCATTTAAGAAGCAAGACAAAAACCAGCAATAGTACTCAAAGAATCTGGAATGACTTCCAGTAAAATGTTTTAAATTAAGTCCTTTCATTCTGAGAGAACCTATGACATGCAGGCTGGACCCTCCCCCCTCCCCCCAAGAGCGTTTGTTTGCTTTCACAACAACACAAGACTCAGAAAAACCTAAAAGTTCTAGACATGGCTTTGTAGAATAGAGAGTCCTAATTTGAAAAATCAGGCTTGGTGTGAGGTGCTTACAATGCCATCATTTGTGGACATTGATCCTGAATGCTGGGGTTTCCTTCCCCTCTGGCTAGAGAGTAGCTCTACGTTCCTTACCTCACTTTCATGTGAATGTACCGGTGAACACATTTTTGCTCTAAAGTTGAAGATTCAGGGTCAAAGGAGACAGTGAGAAGTAGAAGGGAGATGTCAACCTAAAAAATAAAAAGTAGCAAGCAAACAACGATAATAATACATTTGGAAACCCAGGGTGGCTTGTGTGCCCTCAAGGGTCTTACAATACAGTTGGTAAATCAGATCATTTTTATGAAAAGCTAAGTGGTAATATAAGGTATTATTAAATAGGAAGTACAGATAATGAGGAATTTAGAGGTGGGAGTGTTCCCTGAGATCTGGTGTCAGAGACATTGAGGAATGATGGGGGTGGAAATATCTGCATATATATAAGGCAGGAATAAAAGCTAGCTGGAGATTGAAAAGGAACGAAGTAAATTAATTGGGTTGAACTATTCAAGAGAAGTTTAGAAGTTTCTTCTCTTAAGTCTGGTCCTTCAAGCTCCTGCTTCTGGAGCTGTTCCTCTGCCTAATAGTACAAGTCCACAAGAAGATGATGTGGTGTCTGCACAAAGGTACCTGGGCACCTTTGATGGCCTCCAGATGCAGATGGAAAGAACTCCAATGCTCAAAATGAGAGTCATTAGCAACTTGGTGGTGGGCAAAATCCAGGACATGTAGCCGGTCTTGGGGCTAAATGTGAGTGGGCAATTGGATGCATTTCTTCTAACACTGATGTATGCACTTCACTGTGAAGGGTCCATTGTTCACTTGGCCAGCACAATGATGGGGAAGCCAGTAGGGACAAAACATCATGTGTCACCTATGGAATCAAGAATTGATTGACATGGTGTGGAAGGATACTGACTATGCCATCCAGAATGCGTTCAAGTATGGAGTGATGTGACCCCCTGAAATTCAGACAGATGAGATGGGGTGAGGCTGACATTATGATATATTTCACACAATGAGTTCATAGGGACTCCAATCCTTTGGATGGCATCACCCATGCTTCTGGACCCTGAGCTGGTATTGGAGGAGACTTGCATTTTGATGAGGCTGAAATCTAGATTAAATACACCAAAGGCATAAACTTGTTTCTTTTTTTTTTTTTTAAGATTTTATTTTTTTTTTTGGGGGGGGGGGAGAAACAGCATGAGAGGGGATAGGGTCAGAGGGAGAAGCAGGCTCCCCGCTGAGCCGGGAGCCCGACGTGGGACTCGATCCCAGGACTCCGGGATCATGACCTGAGCCGAAGGCAGTCGCTTAACCAACTGAGCCACCCAGGCGCCCCCATAAACTTGTTTCTCCTTGTTGTTCATGAGCCTAGCCATTCCAAAGATCCAAAGGCTATCACATTCTCCCTCTAAACTTATGTTGACTTCAACAGATTTTTGCCTCTCTAACGATGACATCTGTGACGTTCAGTCTTTCTGAGGAGAGTCGTAAAAGCACCAATCTATGTCACATCCTTACACTATGGAACCAGCCACCTGTGGCCCCAGTTTGAATGTTGATACTATCACCACAATTGGAGGAAAAATCTCTTTCTTTAAAGGTGGTGTTTTTGGTGGAAGCTTCCCAAGCTATCAAGCCCCTTATGAAACTGGAGCCAGGAGTCAAGTTTTTCTTTATAAAGATGACAAGTACTGGTTAATCAGTGATTTCAGACCACAGCCAAACTATCCCAAGAGCACACATTGTCTGGGCTTCCCTGACTCTGGAAAAGATTGCTGCTGCTGTTTTTAATCCATTAATCTACAAGCCCTTTCTCTTTGTGCATAAAAAATATGGGAGGTGAGGTGAGAGGAGACCATCTGTGGACCTTGGTTATTCCACCTTGATTACTGAGAGATTTCCAGGAATTGGACCTACTCCAAAGGATACAACTGTTTCTTCCAAGGATGTAATCAACTTGAATCTGACAAGCCATCCAACCACATCACCAAAGGCTGGGAAGCAATAGTGGGTCTGGTTGTTGGGAATGGTGTAACTAATGCTGTGCATCAATTTACTTCATCTTATTACATTTTTACTGCATGTGGGCCTTGTGCCTAATGTGCCTTTATGTAGTGGTATCTTCAAATAATAAGGTAATATCTATATAGAGACCATAGATTAATAATTATGAAAAATATGAAATTTTCATAACATTTTTCAATTTTGAAAACCCCTCCAGGATATAGTCTCTTCATTTGCAATTTTTCCTGTTAAGTTTGAAAATAGAGATCATCAAAGGCCAAGAGGATACCTTTTGGAGAATACTAAGTAAGTTAGTTCTTAAGAGCTTTTGGACAGAGAAATTATAATTATCCCTCTCTGACTTGTCAAAAATTAAGGAGTGATGTTTCAATGACCATTACATTTTTCAACAAGGGCATCATTTTAATTAAGATTAATTACAGAGAGGCGACCGGCTGGCTCAGTCAGAAGAGCATGTGACTCTTCATCTCAGGGTTGTGAGTTTGGGCCCCACGTTGGGTGTAGAGATTAGTTAAATAATAATAATAATAATAATAATAATAATAGTAAATACAGAACACATCTTGGAACTGAAGAAAAGTGGCAATTGTGTAAACTAATCTAATTTTATTATTTTTCAGGACTGACTCTCTTAATGTTACATATAAAGTATACATAAATTAAAACTTTGAAAGAAAAAACACCCCACTGGATCAGTGTTCTGTTTGGATCCCCTAATCTTGTCAACATCCCCCCGGCTTTGACCTCTTTGGATTCCCAGTTCGCCTCTTGTAGCCTCAGCCCCGCAATGGCCAGCTTTGGCCTTTTCTGGCAGACAGCTCCCAGTGAGGTTCTCCCAGGACACACCTCCACGACCATCTGCCCTGTGAGGCAGTGGCAGGAAGCCACTGGATTTTGGCCTTGTGGGTAGGTTAAGACTTAAGCAGTTGTGGTGATCACAGTAGAGCATTTCATGCAGGGGCCATGATCTAAAGAAGAGGCAGAATGGAAAATGCGAAAGGCGTTTGGGGGGCTCTCTGTTGGTCAGCTAACCTGGAACAGATGGTTTGCAGCAGGGAACACTGAAGTAAGACTGGAGCTCAGAGTTCTACCAATGGAAACTTCTAGATGCCAAGCTGAGGACTGAACTCAAGGCCCTTAAGACCCAAAGGTACAACAGAATTGATTCTCAACCTCTAGGTACTGTAAAGAAATAAAACTCTGGGGGAGGGAAAGGAGGGTGAACTGTTGACATCCAGGTCCCCTTCCTACTTGCTGAATCTTTTTGCCCAGTTTTGTAGTCAGACCCTTTGGGAAGGAAAGGAGCATAAATCTGGTATGTTTAATCAGCTCTCCTAATGTGGGTGGCAAACCCACATGTCGCCAAGTTTATATAATCATAGACAGAGAGAGAAAGGGCCTGAAAGTCCTTATATACCACACCTCATCCATTGTTTAAAATCCTGCAACATCAACAGCAGGGCATGGGGCCTAGACTTGAACCAGTGCTGGCTAGCTCCTGACTTCTCAGAGCAAACTTTACCTTCATCCATCTCGGCTAGTTCAGCCTCCCCTGGGTCACACAGAGTACTGCTGATCCCTTTCCCACACAGGTCCCGCCCATGGTTCTCTTCCCTTCCCCCTTGCCTTCCTAATTTGAGCATCCCCAGGTGTCCTTGCAATTTCTTTCTTTATAAAGAATAATGTTTTATGGGTAAAGACTAAAGAAAACATTTATGTAGTTGTTTTTGTTTTTTTTCTTAAGTTTTGTGAGCTGTAATATACATACCTTAAAATCCACCCCTGGTCATTTCAAATATTCCCTTGCGCCAATTGCACAATTTGCACGATTAATCCCCATTCCCACCCCAGCTCTAGGCAACCTCTGATCTGCTTTCCAGCTCTGTAATTCGGGGGTTTTTTAAGAGTTGCTTTTTATATAAAATTTTTTTTTCTATCAGCCATCTGAGAGCCCATGAAACAGTTATGTATTATAGAGCATTCCTTTAAGATAGCCTTAAAAAATTTTTTTTTGCCTATAGATGCAGATAGAGTTAATAACAATTCGTGAATGACTGTCCCAGGGTGGGTTATTATACAATTTATCTTCCTAATCATTAAAGAGGCACCAAATAGCACAGCCAGAGGCTCTCCCAAAACTTCCCCTGGAGCTGTGGTCCAAACAGAGTACTGAACAGGCTATTGATCCACCTACATGGCACTTCCTAAGGTTTTGATGCCTCGCCTGGGGTCATGGGATGAGGCGGCGATGGAGTGCCATGAGCCCTGGCTCTGCTCTCCATGTTCATCCCGCAGACCCTCCAAGCTCCAGCCTGCCATTGTTTGCACCCTCCAGCCTGCAAGGAACACCTTGCCTCCTCTCCCGCGACCCGAATCCAACCCACTCTTTGAGATCCAGCCCAGGTCTCTGATGTCTTCACTGGCCACACACTCCAAGACCTTGCTGTGCTCCAATACCACATATTTCAGCTGCTCATGACATCGTCGATAACCATAAACGGCTTGGGAGTCTGACCTCGTCATTAAACCTCCCTCACAGTTCCCACAGTGTTAGACAAATGTCTAACTTGGCCCCTGTCCTGACACTTGGCCCCTGCCCCCCGGCCCCTGATTTCTCTCCCTCCTTTGAGCCCCTCTAGGTCTTTGAACTTCTGCCTTATTTCATCGCCTTTTGAGTGCTTCATTATATTGCCAGTGTCCTGTGGGCAGTCGCTCACTCATCTTCAAGTTCTCCTTTGGGGCCTGACGGAGTGCCTTGTACATAATAATAACAGTAAAATACCAACCACCCACATTTGCATATTGCTTTGCAGTTTGGGAAGTGCTTTTATATCTCTCTGCGATTTGACCCCATGCAATCCCGTGATCAAGCTGGATTATTATACTCCTTTTACAGACAAGAAGTCTGTGCCCAGGGTCCTGGCTTCTAAGATATTCTGATGCAAAGTGCCAGCACTCTGCTACCCCACCCTACAGCTCAATAAATCTCTGTTGAATTGATTTAATGCTACTTGGTTGGCTGCGTGGATATGGATGAGAGTACAAGAAGTAAGGAGCAGGGTTGGGTTGTTCTTTGTTGTAGCTTTTGTTGCTGTTCAGGTATTCATTATATATTAATCCATTTATTCATTCAACAGACAAGTCTATGGGGCCAACTACGGTCCAGTGCAGGCACTGGTTAAGCATTGGGGATGCACATGAACTTGCCCTCAGGTTGCTCGCTGTGTTAGGAGGGAGACACACAAGTAAACCCCAAATGGAAATATAAAAATACATCGTGTTAGGACTGTGGGAACCTAGATGGGGCCCTGAAGTCAGCTTGGGGTTGTCAGTGAGGGTTTCTCAGCAAAGTTGTCTCCTGAACTGAGTCTTGAAAGGCAGGCAGGAGTTAGCCAGCGTTTTGAGGGAGAGCAAAGAACGTCCCAGCTCGATGAACGAAGAAGGCGGGGTGGGCGGTGGGGGTCTGATTTGCTCCAGGTCAAATACAAGTTTTAGCAGAGTAGGAAGTAGTGTAGTCCAGTGGCTAAAAGCTTCCATGTCGGATGCACCTCAATTTTATTTATTTTTATTTTACTTAAAAAAACTTTTACTATTTTTTTAAGATTGTATTTTTAAGTAATCTCTACACCCAGCATGGCTCAAACTCACAGACTTGAGATCAAGAGTTGCATGCTCTTCTGACTGAGTCAGCCAGGTGCCCCAGCTGCACCTCAATTTTAATCCCACCTCGGTCATTGATTAGCCGGGTGACTATGAACAAGCCACCTAAGTTCTTTCTTAGAATCTTAGTCTCCTTATCTATGACATAGATAAAAGTCCTCTCTCGCAGACTGTTGTGAGGAATGTGAGCGAGACCAAAGTTGAGGCACTTAGCCCAGTGACTGGCACACTGGGAGCCCCCCAAAAAAGAAAGAAGACAAGCTTCCTCAGGGGATCGGCATCGTCCTTTTGTGGCATAACTAAGAGATGGAATCAGCAGGACAGGCTGGGCGTGCCGACCACGACCTTCCCTCGTGCTTCCTCGGAGAAATATTGCTCCCCCACCTCACAGGGCAGAAGCACCGTGCCCACCTCTGCCTGGAAGAGCCCACGGTAGCAGAGAGAGAGGGAGGGGAGGGGAGAGAGAGAACCAAAGCTCAAGACGCACAGGCCGACGCACCGAACTGAGATCCAAAGCGTAACACTGAGAGTAAGGACACAAGAAGTGGGCGATTTTAGGGGGAGAAAAGACATCTATAAAATTCAAAAGCAAAATGTTCCTCTTCCACTGAGTTTTGGGGAAGTTTTCATTAAGGCTTTCCTTCGACAAGAACATTGGCGCCACAGTTGCAGAGTTTGGGACCTCCGCTCCGCTCGTGTTTTTTCTCCCGGATGGTTTATTATTCCTAGTTTGCAAAACACTGTCACATATAGTGCCTCATTTAAATCTCACAACAAGCCATGGCGTTAGGCTGTCATGACAACAAGGCCGCTTCATTTCACAGGTGAAGAAACAGAAAGCCAACTGCTCTGAGCTGAAGTGGACAGAGAGCATCCCCATGTAGAGCTTCCTATAAAAAATATCCCCCAGCTACGTACACCAAACAGAGCACATAGGCCAGGTTCCTACACAGAGAAAACTCTTTGAATCAGAACAAGGAAGGCCAGAAGCAAGCAAGCATGTTCCTAGCTATCACTGCTGAGTTTATGGCTCTTTTTTTTTTTTTTTTTTTTGCTTCCTTGAGTTTATGGCTCTTGAAACACATCTGCTACCAAAGGCTGAAGGAGGGTAAACACATTATGTGCAGGAAGTACCGGGAGATCACCGAGGCCAGCACTCGACCACAAGTATGTGAGCTTGAAAAGCCTGTCTCGGTCAGAAAGACTGAAAGGTAGATCCACTTGGGCTGGTCTTCAATGTGCTTTCTTGGCTTTAGTTTATATCTGTTAAAATGTCTTTTTTTCCAGATTTAGGGAGATGCAGTCGACATGTAACATTGTGTAAGTTTAAGGTGGAGGGTGGGATGGCTTGATACACATACACACTGCAAAATGTTTACCTCAGTAAGGTTAGTACCTGACATAATTACCATTTTGTTGTTACGGTAGGAACAGCAAAGATCTACACTTAACAGCAAATTTCAAATATACAATACAAAATATCTTTAAAAGGATAATTTATGGCTTAAGCAGTTTAGGAGATGCCCTGTGATATGGTCCTAGAGACATGCTATAGAACAATCTGCCACCCGCAGGTAAAATGGGAGCTTCGTAGATATCCACAGTGTTTCTATGTCTGTGGCCCTCAGTCGGTGTGATATTCAGTGCCTTCTAAAGCACCTGACATGTTTGTCTCATATAATCCTCACCCTAAATTTAGGAGGTGAGAATTTTTATCTCCATTTCCAGATAAGGAAACTGAGGCCCAGAGAGGCTGTGACTTCTCCCATGTCACAGAATGGATGTGTGGCAGCGACAGGATTCAACACCAGGTCCGTTTTTCAAAGCTAGGACCCGTGTACTTTCTCCTCCATTCATTCTCTCTCTCAAGGAATTTAGCTCTTGATTAGAAACTCTGTGTTACTCTTTTATTGTTCTTTGGTTTTCCTGCCTTGCATTCCACCTGTGCTGCCCCACGGAGCATCATGATTAATTTTCAAAAATAGGACCAACTTTTATTGAGGCCGCAGTACTTGGCAACCACTGTGCTAGGTACATTTTATGTGGTAATTTAGGAGATGGCTATTGTTTGTATCCTTTATCTGTTTGCCTCGGTCATTGTAAGCAATCCCGAATGAAACAGAAGTACATTAAGAACAAGTAGAAGCCAATCATTTCCACTTTCTTCCCCCAAAGTAACCATTTTTAATAGATTTGTGGGTATTCTCTCAGATGCGTTCCTTAGCACTTAAAAATATGTGTTGAGGACAGGGACAAATGTACCAGGGTATTCCCATTTACAGATGAGGACAGAGGTTCAAAGAGGTTGAGCAACTGCCCAAGATGGAACTGTAGGCAAGTGACAGAGCCGGGATCACAAGCCAGGTCTTCAAATGCCTGGCCCACGGCTCAACGCATCACCTCTCCCACCAACCTGAGGTCTCAGCCCAAGAGCCACGTGGAACGTCACTCCGGGACCAATAGCTGGCTTAACTCGAGCACACAGTACATGCTATCAGATCAACTGCTTAGGATTCCTTGTGGACTTTGGTTTGTCTATTTGAGAAAAGAAGGTAAACATGCCTTCACCCTACTTCAACCGCAGGGGTGCTGAGAGAATGGAGTAAATAATGTCTGCAGCACACGCCCGGGCTCCTAGGAAGGAGGCTCTACTTGGAGGCAGAGGGGATGGGGTGGGAACACACCGTGCTCTCATGAAGACATGCCTCTGCACCTTCCTTTGGAGAGGTGCAGCCCTTGTTCCAGGGTTTCTTTCCAGCTGACTCATCCTGTGACCTTGAGAAAGTTCTCGGTCTCTCTGCACCTTTGTTTCACACTCTGCTGTAAACCAGGGCTAATAATACTTCCTACCTTGATAGGAAATGAACACACAAGTCCATAGGGTGTTCCTACCTCCCTGGGACCCAAGTGCAGGCACGAGGCGGGTGAGGTGACTGGGTGACCATCTGTCTCATTTTAGACAAAGGGACCTGTGGAAAAAGAGAACATATTTCAGCAGAAATGCGTTTCTCCAAGGCAACTGACTGTTTCTTAGAACCTTGCCTTTGTGAAATTTTTACCTCATGCCTTTGTTAAAAAGCTTTGCTTCTCCTGAAATGTCCTCCCCCATCTCTTCTTGTGAAATTGTACCTGTCATTCAATGCCCTGCCGAAATGCTACATTTCCATGATGCTTGCCTCTGTTCTTTCAACTAAACACCGTATCTCTTCCCTCCGGATCCCCTGAACAGTGTTTGTCTTCTCTTAACCTCAGATTTTGCCAGGAATTTCAGGGATTTTTTTAATACAAATCTCATTCTCCTATATTAAAGGTAAGAATAATACCATATTTCTCTAACTTCTTAAACTACTAACACAGCTTCTTGCCCATAGTAGTTGCCTAATAATCAATAAGCAACAATTAATTGCTGAATGAATAAATGAAATGATGGAATTTTTGTAGAGGAAAAGTTGGAAGTCGTGGTGAAGTTCTGGTGAAGACGGACACCATGGAATACCAAAGAATTTTTGCTGATCAGCATTGACTTGTTAAATTCACGGCTGTCGATGGACTCATCAATCCATTGATCCTTTGAACACATGCTACCTGAGCATCTCCTAGTGCAGGATGCTGTGAGAGATTCTTCAGTAAAGAATTCTGCAGGTCCTGCATACTTGTGGGCCCTGGCCGGCCTCACGTTAGCTCTAGTTTCTGGGCAGAGTTAAGGAACTGTGTTTGTGTCAAGGCACCTGGGTTCTAATCTTGCTTCTGATCCCTGTTAGCTGTGTAACCTTGAGAAAGGCATCTCATAAATCTCAGTTTCAACTTATGTATAAAGTTAAATTGATAAAGAGGGGATAATACCACAGTGCTTGTTTTGTCTGACTCCCAAAGGTATTGGAGGCAAGTTGCAATGGTAGGGTGAAAGTATTTTGCCTTCCTTAAGAGCACTATGAAAGACATACACACATGTATTATATATATATATATGTATACAATATATGTATGGAATATGTAAGTACATATAGATTTTTAAATTAAGGGATGCAATGCATCATATATATCCAACAAATTTAATTTAATTTAATCTTTTAAAGATTATTTATTTATTTGACAGACAGAGAGAGAGGGAGAGAGAGAACACAAGCAGGGGGAGTGGGAGAGGGAGAAGCAGGCTCCCTGCCCGATGAGGGGCTCAATCCCAGGACCCTAGGATCATGACCTGAGCTGAAGGCAGTTGCTTAATGACTGAGCCACCCAGATGCCCCAATCCAACAAATTTTAAACGGTGCCATGAGAGACCTTAGAAAACCTCAGCAGGTTCAATTTGTGATACACACTTTTGGAACAATACATGGCAATTATTTGTTATAGATTTTTATAGCAAAAGCTAAAAAACATTGAAAAAGCAAAATTCTAAATTTCACTAGAAAACACCCATGATACGGTTCTATGACATGACCTCTGTTATTGTCATTATACACACACCATGTTGCATACTTGCAATCAATGCATATATTATAGTTGGTGTTCCAGTTATATTTTTAAGATTATTTCAAACAGACCTTTCCATATTCACAATTTTAATGGCGGTATTATTTATCTACTATCAGAGTCGATTTAATTATTTCCTAATTGTTGGTCATTTGAGTAATTTTCAGTTTTTCATTATTACACACGGCCTATTTTTAATCACATACAGATTCCTACCCGCCACCTAACACATTCTTGGCTTGGCTCCCTCTACAGTCAGTTGATATATACCCAAGAAATGCCAACTCATTTTATTATTAGCCCAAGCAAAACAGAATTAGGAAGGAACCACCAATGTTTTATTTTAAAAATTAGATTGTGCATTTTGAAGATGATTTGTGAACCATTTCCTTTGGGCGAAGGGAGATCTAGACCATTTGCACCACAGTTTCCATTCATGAGGGAAGAGGAGTGATGACCTTCTATATGCCAGGGGATTTATACATTTATCAAATATTTATTGGGAATCTCTGAGGTATCAGGAACTGTTTTCAGCTGAGGACAAAAGGTTTAATCCTTACCTTCAGGGAGTAAAGGACCAAGGCCAGCAAACAGGCAATGATAAAGTAACCTGACAAACGCTGCTGGAGTAGTAAATTCAGGGTCCACACAAGGGAGCGAAAGATTAATGCCAGTCTGGTGGGGTGCTCTGGAGAGAAGTGTCACAGAAACTGAGGCCTGAGGACCAGTGGGCATTAACCTGGAGAGGAGTCGTCCAAGCATGGGAAACAATGTTTACAGAGCCAAATGAGACAGAAGATTTTTTTTTTTTAGGGAGTACTAAGATATAATTGAAGTAGACGGTTTGAATTGGGGTATAGATGGAGATGAGGATGGAAAGGTAGGCTGTAACCAGATTAGGAAGGGCCTTGTAAATCCCATTAAACAACTTGGATTTAAAAATATCTGGGGTTCGGGCGACAGGGTGGCTCAGTTGGATAAGCGACTGCCTTCGGCTCAGGTCATGATCCTGGAGTCCTCCGATCGAGTCCCGCATCGGGCTCCCTGCTCAGCAGGGAGTCTGCTTCTCCCTCTGACCCTCCCCCCTCTCATGTGCTCTCTCTCTCTCTCTCAAATAAATAAATAAAATATTAAAAAAAAAAGACAAAAAATATCTGGGGTTAGTACAGCTACTTTAGGAAACAGCTTGGCAGTTTCTTAAAAAGTTAAATATAAAAAAGTTAAATATGACCCAGCAATTTCACTCATGTCTGGCCAAGAGAAACAAAAATGTATGTCCATGGAAAGACTTGTATGTGAATGTTCATAGCAGCATTATTCATAATAGTCCAAAGGTGGAAACAACGTAAATGCCCATCAGCTGATGAACAGATAAACAAAGGTGGACGAGGCATACGATGGAATATTATTCAGCCATAAAAAAGGAACAAAGTGCTGATGCTCATACAGCATGGATGAACCTGGAAAACGTGCTGCTAAGTGAAAGGAGTCAGTCATAAAAGACCACGTATTGTGTGATTTCCATTTATATAAAATGTCAGACTAGGCAAATTTATAGAGACAGAAAGTCGATCATTGATTGCCAGGGACTAGAGGGAGTTGGGGAGAAATAGGGAGTGACTGCTAATGGGTATGGGGTTTCCTTTTAGGTGATGAAGATATTCAAAAATTGATTGTGTTGATGGTTGCGCAGTTCTGTTAATATACTAAAACCAAGGAACTATATAGACTTTAAATGGGTAAATTGTATGGTATGTGAATTTTATCTCAATGAAGCTGTTAAAAAAATCTGGAGGCATACGGCTATAGATACTATAACATATATTATATACAAGATTGGCTTTCAGCCCCCTTCCAGCAAACTGAAACATGAAATATAGCAATATTTCTTGAGTCAAGGGCCCAAGGTCAGTTTCTCCCATTGGCTTGTTATATAGCCAGTATTTGAATAACTTCAAGGACCATATTTTTTTTAAGCTTAAATTAGGACCTGTCTTCTGTCAAGGGTTGGATATGATGCAGTGAAAAGAAATATTTGAATGCCAGACTAGCTTAAAATGTAGCCTATATACCCGTAACGGGTATCCCTCTCGATAGCACACACCAGGAAGAGGTCTGGTTCAGCGGACAGACAGGCAGACAGACAAGGCAGCACTCGCCACTTACTTGCTGTGTGCTCTTAGTAAGTTCTCGGATTCTCAGATTTCTCCTCTGAAAAATGAGAATAACTGAATACATTTTCCATGTGATAGATTACAGATAAAACCCGTGTAAAACGCCTAGCCAGGCGCAGGGTAGGATCTCAATAAATAGTAGTTGTCATTATTAATATGACGATCTTATGTTTTTAAAAAGAGATTTTATACAGTGCCAGAAAGCCAATGTTCTGATTCTCTGTTTTTTGTACTCTCTTCTAGTTCCTAGATCTGTTCTAGCTACATAAAT
The DNA here is from genome assembly GCF_002201575.2 of Neomonachus schauinslandi. Lineage (NCBI taxonomy): Eukaryota > Metazoa > Chordata > Mammalia > Carnivora > Phocidae > Neomonachus > Neomonachus schauinslandi. The sequence continues at coordinate 47,674,592 of NC_058404.1, read as the reverse complement.
CAATCTTGCTTCTTGGTAAATGTTATTTTAGACTAAGTATATTTTAAGTTTGTTCCCTTAATGAATTGCATGATTTTAAACTGACAGCTCTTTGATCTAATTTGCTGGCAGATTATGCAAGAAATAAATATTTTATTGAAATGCAAAAGCTAGTCAGTTTTTGCACCCCTTTCCTCCCCACCCCTGTGTGTGGGGAGTGAGGAGGGGTAGTAGGCACAGAAGTGGGTGCGGTTTTGTTTCTGACTCAGATCCAGATGGCATGGATCTGAAAGACCTCATGTACGGCTTGATCTTGGCCCCCATGCTCTCTTCCACCTGTTTCTGCACTGTCAGCAACTTCTCTTCCCTGTAGTGAATCTTGACCTTCTCTATCCTCTTCTCCTCCGAGGTGTCTCTCACCTTCTGGGGTTTCCAAATGGCCCACGAAGGCGAGCTGGATCCAGGCAGACGATGTAAGGGCAGAGGGGAGTAGACAGGGTTTCCTCCAGCCTGGAGCAGGGAGGCAGGCAGGTGGCGGGAGGGTCTGACACTCCCGCTGAGGGCCCCAGGAGGACTTGGCTGGCTTGGCGGCATTCCTTTTGTCTTTTCTCTAAAAGATGCTCCTGGGAGCCAACCAGAAAGCTTTCTGTGTTCATTTTGCATCCGGGGAACAAACACACAGCTTTGGCAAGGGAACATCAGACCTATAATAATAATTCAGATCTCTGACATTAAAGTGCAAAAAACATTTTCCATGACAGCTTAAAATTAATCACCACCACTTGCTGCGAGAGATCCCTCTCCTTTATGCAGTGCCAGCTTTGGGACAACTGTTCAGGCAGCCGCAGGGCTTCCAGCGAAAGAGGGTGAAGTCTGCACAGATAATTGCCAAGCGGATTTACTCCCTTCTCTTTTGTCCTGGGGAGGATGTGTTTTCCGCTAAGAGAGTAAGACCGGGCTGGTAATTGATCACAGAGAACAAGCCACAATTGACTCTTCTGGGTGGGATTATAAATGCATCTGGAGCTCTTAGTGACACTGATAAACCACCAGAGACGCCCGCTTTGCAGCCGAATGTTCCGGAAATTGTTCCTATGGTCTTTGAACTCATGTCAAGGGAAAAGAAAGGCGTCTATGCATATCACTTCCTTTATCCTGCTGATGAAAATTAATAATCAAACAAATTCTACCTTGACAAGGTCAAAGTAGAATTTGTTCAACGGATACTTATTTACTATTTAAAAAAATGTTTTAATTCATTCCTGCTGATGGTAAAAAGTTGAAATTGTTTTGGAGGGTAAACAGTGAACATGAAAATTAGTTCTCTTTCTCCTAATTTCTTAGTCCCATTCTGTAGAGGTTACCACTCTAAAGTTTGCTGTATATCCTTCAGGAAACTTGTTCTTGTGCATACAAGCCTATGTGTGTATGTGTGTATATATTTGCACTACACAGGGGTTTTTTTCATTTAACAATATATATTGAACACCTTTTCTTACCTGTGCCCAGAGAGCTACTTCATAGTTTTTGGTTTTTTTTAAAGATTTTATTTATTTATTTGACAGAGAGAGACATAGTGAGAGAGGGAACACAAGCAGGGGGAGTGGGAGAGGGAGAAGCAGACTCCCCGCTGAGCAGGGAGGCGATGCAGGGCTCGATGCGGGGCTTGATCCCAGGACCCTGGGATCATGACCCGAACCGAAGGCAGACACTTAACAACCGAGCCACCCAGGCGCTCCTACTTCATAGTTTTTAATGTTACATAGTGTTCCTTGGTGTGCGAGTGAATTATTTATTTAACTGGCCCTCTGATTTGGACGTTTGGGGTGTTTTTTGTTTCTTTGTTTGTTTTCTTGGTTTGTTACTATGAACAATACCACAAACTTCATTTTTGGAGATTAATCTGTTTACATTTGTGCAAGTTTGTTTGTTAAATAAATTCCTAGAAGTGGAATATTTAGGTCAAAAGCTACGTGCAATTTAATTGGTGAAAGATTGTGAGGTTGCTCTCCAACCAGCCTAGAAACGTAGACGGAAAGCTCTCTCTGTGCTCAGCATTGTACTGGGTGCTAGGGATAAAAGGTCACAGTCCTTTTCCTTGACAAACTCACAGGAGACATATAGCCAATAAATTATTATAATGTAATGTGGTAAGCACCATAATCAGGGTTTTATGACACTCATCACTTTCCTGTGTTAGCCACTCATTTTATTCCCTCCCTGTGAATTCTAAAAGAGAATTTTTGAAGTGTTTTTCATTCCAAAGTAAATTTTTGGACTGTGATACATTTCCCAGGTTAAAAAAAGAAAAAACAAAAATAAGAAGTCAAGGTGGGATTGGCAGGGACTTCACCAATGAGGTCCAATCAATATTTTAAGAGGCTCCCAGGCCCAAACACTCCTGTGCCGGTTACACCATTTGATCTTTGTGACGTTATGATTATTCCAATTTTACTGAAGAGGAAGCTGTGGCCAGAGGTAGGGAAGGAATTTGCTCAAAGCCGTACTATGAAAGAATGGTGTAGTTTGGTTTGGAATCTGGGTCCCTTTGATGGTGAACCCAGGGCCCTTTCTACAGAGCAACTTGGCCACGCCACCAGTGAGTCATGCTGTCCCTGAGGATTTATACCATGGCCTTCACAACAACCTCGAGTTTACTGAGCAGAGGCAGAGTGCCAAGAGTAGAGAAAAACAAGTAGGAGGAAGACCCACTACTTGCTCTTGGAAAGCAGACTGCTTAATGGGGAAGCAGGTCTCCAACTAAATATATATGAACCATATGCCAGTCATCCTGCCTGACGTCATTCCAGACCAAGGCCGTGGCCCCGAGGAGAGGCTAATTCTCTGGAGTTAAGAACATGGCTTGTCTGAAGGAGCAGAGGGTGATTTGGGAGGAGAGGGGGAGCATGGAGCTGACAGAACAGCATGTGCAAGGCATGGGGAAGGCCAGTGTGGTTAGGTGGCTGGAGTTTGAAGGGCATGGGACTTATGTAGGAGATAGGCAGGGAGGCTAAGCTGTGGGCATATTACAGAGATGTTCAAGGCCACATCCCCAAGTCTGAACTTTCTTTGTCAAGTATGAAAGTGTTTTTGAACGGGAAAATGAATCTGTGTTGCAGAAGAGTGGAAGCCAACAGTAAGCAGGGAAAATTGGACTAGGGCATGATTGGAGACAGGGAAATCAGTTAGGGGGCCAATGTGGCAGTCTGCACAGAATTCCGCCTGGCTAAGGGAGATGGCCACAGAGAATGCATGGACCGGGAAGGGTTTGAGCTGTGGTGGAGCTGGACCCTGCATGATCTGATCAAGTCATAAGGTTTGTTGAAGGGAGGAGGGAGAAAATGAGAGATTTCTAGCCCAGACGGAGTGGTTAGGCTATTAATGGAGATGGGAGCTCTTGAGGGGTGAGGATTAGGAGTTCAGCTTTGGTGTGTGGAGCTTGAAACCAGGTGGGACAAACATGTGGGAGGTCTAGAAGGCAGTTGGAAAATACAGTGTGGAGTTTGGGAGAACACCAGAGCCAGAGATGCAGATTTAAATCATCTCTGGAGATTATAGTTAATGCTAAGGGAGATTGTTTGGAAGAAGAGGACCGAGAAGCAGATCAAAGGAGAAGGCCTAAATTTAAGCAATAATTAGGGAAAGAAACTAGGGAAAACAACTGAGAAATAAGAGGGGTAGGTGAGGATGCAGGTAGTATGGAAACCAAGGGAAAGAATTTTAAGAAACAGTGGTCAGAAGTTGGTGTAGTATAGAAAATTTGACAAGACATGAGTTGAATGTCACTAATTAATATGTTGAGTGTCATACTTAGGAAATTTTGAGATAACGAGTCTACTGGAGTGGAAAGTGAAGTACACTGGAAGCAAATTTGCAAGTGGGTGGAAGAAGGAGGGAGAGGTGACTTAGGTTAACTCTTTCCTAAGGGACAGTGGGAGTAGAGCTGAGGTTGTCTAATCCACTTCTGCCCCTTCGTTATGACTGGCTCAGAAATTAGGGCAGGAATAGAATATATATCTGAGGATTTAGCTCCAAGGACCTAAGTCCAAGGTACAGAGCCCAAAGCCTATAGGCATGCTTCTCCTTTACTCCAACAGTGTTTCAAAGCATTTCTAACGGGAGGCACCTGAGTCAGAATCTAGCAAGCCAAGTACAACTTGAGGGGAGAGTCTGTGGCAGCTGGTTCTCAGAGTCCAGCTGGGAGGTCATGATCATCCCAGACCAACAGGCCTTTCTGTAAGAGAGTGGACCCACCAGCATGCTGGAGTTATCAGTGAACACTCAAGGCTCTGGAAAAAAGAACCATCAAGAGTAAGATAGAGAGAAAGGACAAAACAGAAGCCCCCTTTGTAGGAACTGGGCCAGGGATGTGGGAGAGATGAGGATAGTGGAGAGCTTGACTGTGGATCCAGTTGGCAGCAAAAGAGCCTCTAGGGACACACAAGAACATCTTGACCTGGGCAAAGGGTGACAATCTATAACCATAGAGGAGGATTTACTGTCAAGCCAATGAATCTGAAGCCCTGGGCCCCTTTCACTTGCTTAGTCCCCTTCCAAGACCCTGTTGGGGGGCCTGGGAATGTGTTGACAGGGAATTACATGTTAATAAAACTTTCAAAATTAAAACATTTTAGCCCCAGTTCACTAGGGCTGCTGTCCATGGCCTTGGTCTTGCTCTCTGTCACATTTCCCCTTATGATGGTGGTGTTGGGATAGCCATGGGCATTTTGGGGACCCAGTTAAGGGGAGATTGATTTGTGAGTTTAATCTGGGCTTAATGGAATAGATTTATATGGTTCGCAGTCACTTCCACTTCTACTCAGTTACTGCTGGCCATCAGGTGTGGTGACCTGAAGGTGCAGGGTAAGAAGACTTATCAGGGTACAGATGTGTCCCACCATACCCAGCCCCAGAAGCAGGAGGAGAGTGGAAGAGAAACAAGCCTTGAAATGTAGAGTCAAAGGTAAGTATGTGGAAAATTCTTCCAAATTCTACAGCTCATATGAAAGGAATCTGATAAAGATTAAATTTAATGACAGCTCTAGAAATTGGAACTATCAATAATAAAAAAACAAATTTCAAAGAACCATGTTAGAAAAAAAGAGGGCTTTATCTTTCTATTCTCTCTATAAATTATATCACAAAAACACTTTCAGATCAAGAAATGATCAAAGATGATGCAGTAAAAAATATAGGAAAAATGTATTATAGAGGGATATTAGGCAGCAAATTGACAGAAACATTCTATTACTCTCTCTGGATTTTTTTGGCCAGCTTTTCTAGAGGTATCAGCTTTTAAAAACTGCTATTTGTTGTGATGTATTTTCTCATTTTGATTGAATTTTTACTTTCATATCTAATTTTAATTTTAACCTTTTTCAGTGAAAGTAGGCCCCCTAAGTTGCACAAGCTTAAGACTTTATAAAACCTGGATCTGCCCTGCTTTGATCTTGCTTATTTATGGTACCAGAAGTATTATTGGATGTGAAAGGATCTTTGTGTGTCTAAATAAGGAAGAAAATCTGAATATGCAAATATGTGGTCTCTATTCTGCCATAACCTCTTTACTCGATACCACGGAGAGGCAGATCCATGAGTCATCCTGCATAGTAATGAAGCTGACTGAGAATGAATTCTAAACACTTTAATAGGCAAATTTTTTGGAGGAAAGGTGTACTTAGCACAAGTGCATGATAAATATTTGCTGATTTGAGGAAAGATGGTATGTAAATATACAGTCTCTCCCGTAAAAAGATAGGAATTTTTTTTTTTTTTAATCTAAGGGAAGCTAGTAGCTGGCAAATATAATCATCATAGTTCCTACTGACCTTCACTTTCCTTCTCATCATCTAGCCCCTTCTCCTCTAATTAGCCAGTATCCTCTAGGGTAAAATGTGGACCCGGACAATGGGGCAGAAGAGATTACAACCTGCATTCATTCATCAAACTTTTATTGAATATCCACTGAAGCTAGCGTGGTCTGGTCAGCAGCTTGGATGTGCAAATATGATCACCTCTCTTCTCTTTTTCCAATTAATCATGCAAGATCCCACGCCCAACTTCACAGGAAGTACATCTTCTCCCTCTTGAGGCATCTCTGATTTGTCCGAGAGCATCAGATCAGTCCAAAATGCTAGGCTAGTCCTGGTTCTGCCAGCAGGGAGAACAGTAGCTAAATCAGTGTACTGCTAACATTGCTTATGTTACGCCTTGCTGTTGCTGTTAAAGCTGGTCCCACTCCTAACTGTGGATGCTCGTGCATTATGCTGATGATGCATTACTTGTCCAGACCCCCCATCAGTGGTAGTGGTGCCTCAACTTTGGACTCCAAGTTTAGAACTCTTTTAATTAACACTGACATACTTAGGCATTACTCTAAAGCAGGACCCTGTTGCCAAGGAGGTTCACTTCATAGCATTAACTACCCTTCTAGGAAGCTCTCCCCCAGCTCAGATTCCCCTCCCTGTGGCAGTCCACCTCTGAGAGTTTCCCTGCCAGCATCAACCTCATTGGACAGTTTCTAATAATGTTGGACTCCGATAAGAAAAGAATTGGGGTCTCAATCCATTTGCTTGCCCCCAAAAGAACCCTTAGATGCTTTGTGGATTCATTCATTTCATCTCCTCTTACCCCCCTCCAAACAAGAGCAACCACCAAACAGCTTTGCAGACTGAGGGGCATTCAGTGGAGTTGAGTCCTCCACTCAGCCCACTGATTGGCAGCCTGTCACAAATATAAAAACGCTAGGTTCTGAGTCCCGGGTGCCCCATTACATACTATGGCTCAGGCTTTAGAGTTCAAGATAAAAGACACAATTTGGCCTTCAGGGAGCACACAGACTATAAATAAATAGTTTTGATGAGTGTAATACTTGAATATGCAGCTTGCAAAGTGTACATGGGGTGCTAGGGAACCACAAAGGAGGGGCTTTTAAATTAACCAGGACAAGCAACAATCTGAGCGACAGACAGACAGCCACCGTCTGTTCTGAGCTCCCAACTGTCCCTCCTCTCCAAGGCTAGCCCATTATCTTTGAACAAATACATGTACCCCTCTGCTCATTTCCTGGATGCTTTCTAGTGGTAGAGGGGTCTCCCCAGGGCTGGGACTAAGATGAAGCAAATTCTAAGGGTTTACCAAAAGCTTAGTAATTGAGATTTTATATATTTTTAAAATAATGATAAATTATGCCCTATAGGCCAACTGCTTGGTTTTAAAAATAGAGTTTTAGGGATGCCTGGGTGGCTCAGTCGTTAAGCGTCTGCCTTCAGCTCAGGTCATGATCCCAGGGTCCTGGGATCAAGTCCTGCATCGGGCTCCCTGCTCAGCAGGGAGCTTGCTTCTCCCTCTGCCTCTGCCTGCCCCTTCCCCTGTTTGTGTGCATGGTCTCTCTCTCTCTGACAAACAAATAAAATCTTTTAAAAAAAATAGAGTTTTATTGGAACCAACATAAGATTAGGGTAAGGTGAGTGAGGCAGGATCATGAAAGTACAGGCTTGGATCTTGTTTTCATTGAAAATTGTGATATTTTGTCCATCATGGATTTTTACATTAATTTTGACTTTTTAACATCTTAGGACATTATTTATCTTGATTTCTGAGGTTTTGGTGCTCCTATAAATTATGTGCCCTGATGGAGGGGGGTGGGTGGGGGATGGGCTAGATGGCTGATGGGTATTAAGGAGCGCAGTTGTGATGAGCCCTGGGTGTTATATGTAAGTGATGAATCACTAAATTCTACTCCTGAAACCAATATTACACTACATGTTAACTAACTAGAATTTATGTAAAAATATGAAAAAAAAAAAAAAAAAAAACCAAATGAACGAAAAGCCCTTCAGTGAGTGAATGGAAAAAAACACTCTGGTCCTTCCATACAATGGAATAGTATTTAGAAATAAAAAGGAACAAACTATTGATATACAAAAAAATTATGTGCCCAAGGCGAATGCCTCACTTGCCTCATTCACCCTAGTCTTGGCCCTGAGTCCATTCCCACCAGCCTTTCAGATGGATTTCATCATGTCTGCATCATCAGTTAAACATGACTGAGATGGCTGTCGTAGCTATGGAATTAGAAGGTATGGTAGGCTCTACAAATGAAAAGAACAGCTTCCTAGGAGAGAAAATATTAGGTGACTTCTCTGGATTTGACAGTTTGGGAAGACCTCTCTGAAGAAATGGCATTTAAAATAATACCAAATTTTAAGAAAAATTATAACAATGGCACAAAACTCTAATATACCCTTTACCCAGATTTGACAACTTCTTTTGCGTATATTTTTTAATAAAATACTTATTTTAATAGTTGGTTTGTCAGCTTTGAGGAATGTTCTTTTTTTGTTTACTTTTTTTAGTAATCTCTGTGCTCAATGTGGGGCTTGAATTTATGGCCCCGAGATCAAGAGTCACATGTTCGTCTGACTGAGCCAGCCAGGTGACCCAAGGAATGTGTTTTGACTCCCCATTATTACAGATGTAGAAATCACTAAAAATCACGAAACTTATTTTACCTCTCACCTACTTTCTCTTTTCCTTTACCAATTTTTGTTAATTACATAGTTTGTGCATCAACAGGACACATAATTTTACATCCTTTCCAATTATTCTAATGTGTAGAATTATTTTATTTTATTTATTGATATTTTTTAATATAGTTTTTAAGGTTTTATTTATTTATTTGAGAGAGAGCACGAGCAGGGGGGAAGGGCAGAAGGGGAAGGGCAGAGGGAGAAGCAGACTCCCCGTTGAGCAGGGAGCCCGACCTGGGGCTCAGTCCCAGGACTCAGGGATCATGACCTGAGCGGAAGGCAGATGCTCAACCTACTGAGCCACCCAGGCGCTCCATGACTTGACCATTTTTTTTTGACATATTCACCAACTTTTAACATATTGCCACATGTGTTTTCTCTCTTTCTATTCATCCCTTCCTCCCTGGAAGATTAAGGAAAAAGAGGTGATAAACAATGATTTGGAGTCTCTGAAAAAATGAGAGAAGATGGGATTAAAGACCCACTTGGAGGAACTGGGTTCTGGGAGAAGGGACTCTTCTTTGCAAGAAGAGAGAAAAAAAAAAAAAAAACGGATGTAGTAGCAGGTAGGAATGTGGATTTAGTGGTGGGAAAATGGGGAAAGTTTTGCCTGGTGACTTACATGCTCTAAATTAGGAGTAGGGCAAGGCTAGTGCTATGAGCTGATTGTGTCCCCCTGTCCAAATTCCTAAATTTGAAGCTTAATCACCACTGTGACAGTATTTGGAGGTGGAGCCTTTGGGAGATAATTGGCTCATGAAGGCGGAGCCCTTCTAATGGGATTGGTGTCCTTAGAGGAAGAGACTTGAAAGCTTGCTTCCTCTCTCTTTCTCCACGATGTGAGGACATAGCCAGGAGGCAGTGGTCTACAAACCAGAAAAAGGGCTCTGCCCCGACACAGAATCTGCCAGTCTTGACCTTAGACCTCCAGCCTCCAGAACTTTGAGAAATAAATATTTGTTGTTTAAGTCAACCAGACTATGGTATTTTTGCTACTGCAGGCTGAACGAAGATAATTACTAGCTGAGGGTGAAGGAAGATGTGGAGAAGATACGAAATTGTTTCTGTGGTGAGGAGGGTAAAACTCACATCCGAAAAACACTGTAACCTGACTGAGTGGATCCTGAATGCCCATTCGATGTCAGTGATCAAGAATTTAAAGGATCACCGATGTGCCAAGTTGGATGACTTTTCTCCCACCCCCTAAGGCACCAGTGTAAGTTGAAACAAAGCAAATTGCTGGACTTGGCCAGCACTGGAGTGTGACAGGAGAAGGACAGTGCTGGGGAGGTGAGAGGATTTGAGAGAATGAATGTCATGCCCAACGGGCATGACAACGGGCATCTGAACGGGACATTTCCTCCACCCCCACTAGATTTCTTCTGCTGGACCACCTGATATTCTGAACCAGTGATTAGAGGCCAGATTAACCACAGTCTGGAGCAAGAATTCCTTTTGCAAATTTATGGTCTGGAGGAGGAATACTCTGAGAGAAAAAGGCTTCCCTGACAACAGAAATATTTAATAGGGATTTCTCTCCCTTTTGAGCTTTTCGAGGATGTTTATATTCATATTTGGAATAAAAATAAGATGATTCCATTTCTCATAAGCATATAATTGTTTATGTCTTTTTTTAAAAAAGCTTGGAATAGTTCCCAAAGATGATATTGTTCATCTTTATCTACTAGTGAGTGAAGAATGTGGAGTTGGTAATTTTAAAGTGGGGAAATTGAGCACTGAGATAACTTGCCTGATGTTACCAAGCAAAGCAGTTACAGAGATGGAAAAAGAACACAGACACTCGGCTTTCTAGTTTCTATTTACCAGCTTGAGTTTCCATGGAGAAAAATTTGGAGAACTCCAATCAAACAGACGCTGAGCCTACATTCTATTCCTAAAGATACGTGTGGACCAGGTTCATCAAGGCTTGCAAAGCTTTTGGAGAGCTAGGAATGATTTTGGTGGGGGCATGAAAGACAAGATAATTTTAGTTCAATTTTGGGAAGCATCCCATCCCACCTCGTGAGAAACTGAATTGGGTGTCAGTTTGGGGCTCACTCAATGCAGGTTTTCCTAACACCATGTCAGCCCAACGGGCATGCCTTGCCCCTGCAATCACCCCTTTTTACTCACTCTGCCCTCTCTTTCTTCTCCACTGTGCAAACTTGACCTAGCTCCTCCCTTAAGAGGCCCTCTTCCAAAGAGCTGTTCCCTGAAACTTTGCCATAGTGATCCCTCCCTGTAAGTGTTGTACTGAATTGACCCCATGTTTATGCTTATCATTAAGGGGCACACATCTGTTCTTCTCCAAGGCCGTAGAGTCCACTTAGTGGGATGCTAAGAAATGCTTAACAGTCAGCTCTTAATTTTTTTTTTATAAAAAGCCCTGATTTGTAAGGTTTGTCAGTTTCCATGGTGTAAATACTCCCATCATGACTGACCGCAAGCTACAGACATGACAACACTGCACACTGAGTTGGGAAGGAATGCGCGTGATCGGTTCGAATGAGCCAGCACAGGTTGGCTTCAGCGTATCAGTGGCGTGTTAGAGACACACTATGTATTCTTCAGATTTTCTTGGACTCCTTCATCTCTTGGATCCACAATTGCTCTCTCCACCTTAGCTGCCACCACCGTGTCAACGTGGGCTCTGTGGGCTTATCGACTGAAGTGAGCAAGATGCCTACCCTGAGCACCCTCTTTAAAACTGATAATCTTAGTTCACTTTACATTCCCTTTCCCCGTGCCCCCTTCTAGCTTTTCCATAGCATCTCCTTATATATTGTATAATTTACTCATTAGATTTATTGGTTTTTATCTGCTTCTTCCAAATAGAATGTTCTCAGAGGGTTAGGGATTTTTTTTTTTAAGTTTTTTTTTGTTTTGTTTTGTTTTTAATGATGTACTCCAAATCCTTCGAACAGAGGTGGCATTGAATGAGAGGCTATGGATTCTATTCTCTCACTCCCCACCAAGCCCCTAGGACGGTCCAGATCACTTGGACTAAATAAATCCTTGCGGCTTGACTGACTTCTGAGAAGTTGAAGAGCGAGTCCTTGACAGCGAAAGTGGAAACAGACAGTTTTTATCAGACCCTGAAACTGCTCTCACCGAACAAGCACACAATTCTTCAGCAGGGGAAATCAAGTGCCTTCTCGGAATCGGAGAGCTTGGCAAACAGTTCTTATTCACAGTGTGATTAAAGCATTATCTGAACCCTCCCCCTCCCCCAGGAACAGGAGAAAGAATTCATTAAGGTCTCATCAATTTAAATTTGTTTTCAGGAAGCAAAAATCAATCTGTCATCCTTAAAACTCACTTGGCCTTGCACACTGAATGGTTCAATCCTGCAGAACTCACCTGCTGCTAAACGGATTAGATCCCATCACGGGGAATGCTGACCGGGGTTCACACAGCCCCAGCAGAATATCTGAGGGCAGGCCTGGCTTGAAAGAGGAGGGCCAATCGTCTTGTGGCTGAAAGGCATGGAAGCTGATGGATACCCTGAGAATGGAGGAATGATTTTTCTTTTTAGGTTGTGATATTTGTTCTGATGCATTGGTGCATTGGTTTATTGATGCATTGATTTATTGGTGATCTCCCGCTTGCTTAGTGGCTCAACATGCCGGTAGGGAAAAAAAGGATAATGATCCCAGTTTTACAGATGAGGAAAGTAAAACTCAGATTGAAGCTCTATAGTGCTTATATCTACATAATAACCTCATTGTAAGTTAGAGTTGCTGGCCACTGTCTCAGCTTTGGGCCACACTGAAAGACCCTTCGTCTTCTTCCTTTTCCCTCTCTTCCCCCATCTTCTCTCTACGGGCTACCAGCTTGCTTCTTAGCCTCTCCATCACTATTTCTAAGAATAATGGAGTTATGGGGAGTAGCTATTGTTGCAGAGAGCTTGTGATCTGTTCTCAGGCTTCCAAGTTCTTGGTGTGAGTTCGCTATAGCCCTTAGTCAACCAACAGTTTAGGTAGGATATTTCTATAGTGTATTCAAATTATGTAGGATTGGGATGGGTTTAGGACATGCAGTGGAAGGAGGGAAAAGCAGTTCTGAATTGCTGGTAAGGAGAAATTTAAGAGCAAATGAACTAAACACTTTTTCTATTATAGAAAGCTCAGGATAGAAGTACGAACTAGATTTGAATTCACAATTTACCTACTGCATATTCTTGGGAAAGTTACTTAACTTCTCTGAAACATAGTTTCCCCATCTATAAGAAGAGGGAAATAATAGGTACCTCCACAGCTGTTGTAAAGAGAAAATGAAATAAAAATATGGAAAGCTCCTGGCATCTATTAAATGTTTAAAAGCACTTAGTTTCTTTTGCCTCAGACTGTTGTATTTGCTTTAATATAAATCCCCCAATTCCTAACTTTTCCATCATAAATGCTCCATAATTTGTTGGAGAAGAACTTAATTCAGAGAAGGAAAAGGTCCTGTAGAGATCTCTGAATGATAATGATGTAGTGTGTTTATAATTGGGAAGCAATGTGCCACTCTAGGAATTCTATGTGCAATTCTTCCAGCATCTAAAGGGTGGGGGACACTGAGGCCTCCAGTGAGAAGTGATGAGACAATGCTATTCAAGGAGTCTAAGGAGCTCCAACTCTGTGTCTTGATTAACCAGTTCTATGCTCTTCCATTCTTGCCCTCAATGGTTGGTAATTCCCTGACCCTGGGTATTCTGAGAACCACTGTCAGCAAGTTTTGGGTGCCTCTAGCGGGGATGAGAAGAAGAAGAGGGGAAAAAAGAGAGAGAGTGAGCCTGAGGGAGAGAGAGCAAAGCAATAACTCCAAAAAGGAAAGAGTCGGAATTGGTACCACGTGGCGATTTGAGTTTACACAACACTTTCATATACATTATTTGAGCTTCCCAGCAATCCAGGAGAAAGGTATTATTGTCCCCATTTCTTAGATGCATAAGTGGCTTTACCAAGATCTCATAGCTAGTAAATGGCATGAGACTTAAACTCAGCTCTCCAATTTCCCACGTGGACCCTCCATCGTACCTATGTTGTTATGGAGAGGTTGGAAAGGGCCACCCGTACTGGTGTGAGAGTCATCAACAGTGTCACAGGCCATTCAGGATAAAGGACAGCTCTTCATTTGTTGACCATATATGCATTCAACCATTATGTGGTGATCTTTATGATATAAGTTGGGGAGAAAATAAACAGCTAGTTACAACAGTAAAATTGTAATTTTGGAGAGTATACATGGTTCTAGGAGAGTAAATTGGGAGTTATACTTAATCTAGTTTGGGGACAGTCAGCTAAACTTCCTGGAGGAGATGTCATCCAAGTTAAGAGCTAAAGGACCAGCACGAGATGGTCGGCAAGGTGAGGAGGTTTTGGAAGAATATGCTAGAGGCTAGAGAAAGCGGAGAAGCTGAAACTAGTGTGAGCTTGAGAGTTCACTCTAGAAAGGAAAGCAAAATTCATACAATAACTAGCTTTGTAATCCGATTAAGAGCACTGGACTTTAGCCTGAGGGCAATGCAAAGGCCTCAGGGAAATTACAAGATTTGATGCACATCTTGGACTGATTGCTCTGGCTGCAGTGTGAAGGATGGATCGGCCAGGGGCAGGACTGGAGGCAGAGAGACCAGGTGGGAGGCTTTGCGGTAACCCAGGAAAGAGACATTGTGGCATGCCACTGGGGATGGAAGAAGTGGACTGATTAGAAAGGGAGTAATAAATTAGAAGAGCCAGAACTTGGTGATGGCTTGGCTATGGGGAGCAGGGGCGGGGGAGATAAAGGCCCCATTTGCTGAGTGACGGAATGCTGGAGGAGGAGCAGACTTGTCTGAGGGAGACAGAGAGGCCCAGGGAGATCCACTCAGGTTGAGATGGAATCATACCAGATAATGCTTAGTCCACACTTACCACGGGCCATGGGTTGTACATGTATTGTCTTATTTAATCCTCATAGCATTCACATTTCTGAGCCATATTATTACCACATACCAGGCACCATGCAAAGAACTTTACATGAATTGACTTATTCACAGTCACCTTATGAGTTGAGATATTATTATCCCCTATTTTACAGTTGAGGAGACTGAGGTTCAGAGGGACTGAGTGATTTATTCCAAGCCTCACACCCACAAAGTGCCATAGTTGACACCAGAACCAGTTTACAGCAGAGCCCTTGCTTGTAACCACGTATTATCCTGCTTCCCCGTGGAGTGTTCGAGACCTATGAGATGTCCCAGAGAATATGTCTCGTGGGTAGTTGGAGTCCCAAAATTGAAGCTCAGGCAAGAAATATGAGTTGGGAATACAGACTTGTGGTTTATCAGCCTACAGATGGTATTTAAAGCCATGGAAGTGAATAGCTGTGCAGGTTAAAAAGAGAAAAAGGCTATGGGAAAAACTCGAGGAACCCCAGTGTTCATAGGCCCATGGAAATGGAGCCTGCCTGCAGTGGCTGGAAAGTGGGAAGACATGGAAACCTAGGGAGGGGAACCTTTTTAGGGCAGTATGGCCGCATGTGTCAATGCTGTGACAACCTTGAAGAAGATGAGGAGGTGAGCATGGCGTCAGCACCATGGAGGTGACCTTAGCGAGAGCCATTTTAGTGGATGGCTGAGTGTGTTCCAGAAGTGAGAAGAAGTAAGGAATGGAGAAGGTGAGCATAAATCACTCTGTCCCCCTTTGAAAAACTTTTTTAAGTATGAAGAGTAACAACAGGTTAACCTGAAGAGGGTTGGTCTAGAAGGGGAAAGTTTTTCTGTAAGATGGGGAGATTTGAGCATGTGTAAATGCTGATGGGAAGGAGTCTAGACAGGGAAGCTGAAGACACAGGGAGGACAGATTAGAGGAACCATGAGGTTTCTGAGCTGTGGGTGGTTTCTGACCCAGAGTTCAGGTCCTTCTCTTTTTAAAGACATATCCCTTGAGTGTCTACTCCATAGAGGGTTGGGTCTCAGAGGTACCTCTTCATAACTCCTACTGTGACTGAGGGGGAAGGGGGCTGTGTGGGAAGATTTCTGAGTGGGGGGGGTGGATGAGGAGAGCACTACAGGGTCTGGGGAGGAGGGAAGATGCTGAATCTGATTCATGGAGTTGAGGGACGTTTGCGGGCAATGGGAAGGAAGGAAATAGCCACTCTGGTGAGTGGGGAAACAGAAGAGCTGTGTTGTGTTGAGGGCCTGCTGACCATAGGATGCCATGGAATAGCATCTGTTTGCTCGGGTATGGTGATAACCTCCAGTGGCACCCAACTGTCTTGGGATGGCATCAGGTGGACGCTTGGTTTGAACCATGCTTTCATCCCCCTTCCTTTAGGTGGAAGCAATAAAAGGATAATAGGACAAAATAATGAGGATATTGGCAAGAAACTAGGTGAACTGATGGACCAAATGGGATCTAGAATATATGTGGAAGGAAATGAAAATCAAATGGGCCTGAGAAATTAGAATCTACAGATTGGCACTCCCTTCAAAAAGCAGAACCTAATTCGCCTCTCCTTGAGCATGGGCTGAACCTAATGCTTCCCATCTAACATTTGGGAAAAAGCAGAAGGTGCTAGGTTATAAACAACAAATGTGGGGCGCCTGGGTGGCTCAGTCGGTTGTGTCTGCCTTCGGCTCAGGTCCTGATCCCCGGGTCCTGAGATCGAGCCCCATGTTGGGCTCCCTGCTCAGTGAGGAGTCTGCTTGTCCCTCTCCCACTGCCTCTCCCTTCCCCCACTTGTGTGCATGCTCTCTCTCTCTCTCTCAAATAAATAAATCAAATCTTAAAAAAAAAAAAAGTTGGATGCCTGATGGCTCAGTTGGTTAAGCATCTGCCTTCAGCTCAGTTCATGATCCCAGGGTCCTGGGATGGAGTCCCTCATTGGGCTCCTTGCTCTGCGGGAGGCCTGTTTCTCCCTCTGACTGCTGCTCCCCCTGCTTGTGCTCTCGCTCTCTCTCTCTGTCTGACAAATAAATAAAATATTTAACAAAAAAAAAAAAAGAAGAAAGTCACTGTGGCTTCCTGCTTGCTCTCTCTTGGATGGCTTGCTCTGGGGAACTTAGTTGGCATGTCTTGAGTCTTCATGGTGAGGAACTGAGGCAGACCCCTGGCAACAACCAACGTGAACTTGCCAGGTGTGTGAGTGAACGACTTTGGAAGGAAGCACACGCCTCCAGCTCTGTCAGATATCTGGGCCACAACCTCCCAAGAGACCTTGAGCCAGAACCCCCCAGCTAAGCAGCTCTTGGATTCCAGACTCTCAGAAACTGTGTAAATCAATAAAGTTTTATTGTTTTAAGCGACTAAGTTTGGGGTAATCGGTTTTGCCACAGTAGATAACAATAAAGGCCCTGAAAAATACCAGAATGGGAAAGGATGGTAGAATATTGGAATTCCAGATTTCAGAGGTTGAACGGTGGTGGGTTCATGGCAATAGCCGTCTGAAGTTGGGCTAGGAGTGATGGACACTGAGTGAGAATTCCAAGAAACTGAGATGTTGGCCAGGTTAATGAAATTACCCAAATCAAGGCAGAAGTTGGTTTAAAGAAAAAGCCTGTGAGCTGCGGGCTAGGTCTTGAACGAACAGGGATAATTAGGATGTGGGCACACGAAGTCCATGAGTGGGGGCAGATGGCACACACAGGAATTTTACACAGGAGTGAAGGAATAAGGATTTGAGAGTAACACAAGCTAGAGAGAGGGACCGCATCTGTCTCTGGATTACAGGTCCCCATGGTGTGGCGAGATGAGCAGTCGCACTTAGGACTAATTTGGAGATGGCTAGGTTTTACTAAAAGCCCAAAGCTGGGAATCCACTCAGGCAAGAGGCCAAGAGTGTAAATGTAGGTAAATATGTTAATGGTGATGTGGGAATGCTGGCTGGCACAATGAGTGGTTTGGAAAGAAAGGGAGCTGAGGGTGTGTGTGTGTGTGTGTGTGTGTGTGTGTGTGTGTGTTTAGGACTGGGGGAGGAAGTGTGGTAGTAAATTAAAGCTGAAGCACATCAAAGAAGATCCAGGCGAGGTTAATTGACTGGCTCGTGAGTTTTCCAGGATACCCCTCCAGTTCCTTACAGAAGCACTAATTCAATTTATCAGTGGTGCATGCCTATAATATGCGCATTACTGGAGTCTCACAAACACAGAGGCCCTGCATGCTGGACACGGCATTCGGGTCACACTCGTTCGGAGACACTAAGATTATTTTCTCGGCTAAGATTAAACTAGAAGTTTATTTTGCTCATAGAAAATAACGGCTCTTGGAAAAGTACAATTTATCCTTCACATTGTTTGAAAGAATATAGCTAGAAAAAGACCTCTAAAGGCAATTTTTTTTTTTTTAATTCTAGACAGGTAGGTAATGGGTATTGGTTGCTACTTGGTTGGTGTCTTTTTTGTTGTTGTTGTTGGTTGAAGAGGTTATTTTTTTAATTTCTTGTTTCAAAAAATGAAAAAAACACACACCCATATTTTCTATTCCTGAGGGTATCCTATAGAAAATAATTCAGTGTTTGGGACTTACTCAGGTTTTTAGAACAAGTAAATGTTGCTTCAGTATACAAATAGATAGTTATGTAACAGGAATATTCTGAGTTGGAGTTACAAAGATGGTGACTTGAAGTCCTATAAAGGATGAAGATGGTTATATGCACATACAGTACAAGAAAATATACATTATTTGAAGGCCAGAAAGAAACATAAACTCACAGAAGTTTCCCTAGCTATCAAGTGACAGTTCTGAAAATGTGTAAAAAGATAGGCGAAGAGGAGGGGAGGTTACTTAGTGTTCACTTAACATGTAGAAACAGCTAGAACTGAAGAATCCATTGAGTGTTTTCTGCAACAGAACAATGTAGCATTCTAGACTCTGTGACATCATTTTTTAAAAATAGCTGCTTTCACCAACAGATAGCAGTTTATAATGAAAACGTTTTTTCATTTCTTTTGGGAAGAGGGAGAGGAGAGTCAGGGGTAAGGGGGACGAGTGACTAAGTGAGATAAATGTGCTAATTGTCCCCGGTCTCCATGTAAATAGCAATGTAACTGGCACCGAGCTGCAAAGTCACGTGCACGGTCTCTCATGAAAATATGAAGCCAATAGTTCATTCGATTGTTTGGTGTTATGACTAGTAAGTCGTTAACATAATGCATTGTATTATTAGCCTACTTTTAACAGCTTAGAAGCCATCCACAGGAACAAGACAAGAATCGCCATGGATGCCTCCATGATGACTCTGATGGGGATGCTGAAGGTGTGACCCCAGAGATGTGACTGGGGCCAGGGCTGTGGTGTGCGGGGGTGCACAGAGGGTTGGCAAACCAGCCCTCCCCCCCACACACAGGGTCGACCTCAGCCTGGGCAGATGGTGACTCTGCTTTCGGGGTCCCTCTGTGCCTCACACACTCTTGTGTCACTTGGTATGTCAGATTTCATTGCTTTCGGAGTCACAGAAAAACCTTGTTGCCAGGGCTGTGCTGGGAACATTGGCTCTCGAGAAAGGTTTGGCAGTGTGAATGCTCGCCCGCCATGGCCAGTGTCAAGCTTCCCAAGTTGGAATGAGGATAATTGGCTCTGGGGAGCCAGGGTGAGCAGGCTCCCGCTGCACCCACTGCACCCCCAGACAGCGCCTTCCCACCACATGCAGTTACTAGTCCACCATCAGTAAGGTGGGGCTCCCTTCAAGATAGAAATCTATCTAGAAAGGTTGGGGTGTGGGAATTCCTCCTCCCTTCTAGGTCCTTCCCCCCTCCTCCGTCTCCTCCTCCTCCTCCTACTTCTCTTTACTTCCCCTCCTCCAACCCTCTTTCTCTTCCTCTTCCCTTTCAGAATTTACCGATGGCAACTCCACGTTGGACATCTAGCCAGACACTGGGCTGCAAAGACGGGTCAGGATTCATCTCTGACGGTAGGAACTTATGGTCTAGCTGGTGGAGACCAACGTAGGAAGGCAGCAGACGTTTCCATATTTGGTGCCAGAGGACTGCATGGCACACACGGGGACTCAGAGGAGAGGGGTTAATTCTGTGCGATGCAGGAGTGAGTATGTAAGGAAGGGTCTCAGGAAGGTGCTGGTGCTTAAGCTGAATCATCAGAAGTGTTCCTCTTTGAACTTGTGTTTAAGATTGAATTCATGTCAAGTGAAAGCCCAACGGTGAGAATAAAAACAGTAGCAGCAAGGTTTACTGAGCACATCCTATGTGTTAGGCACTCTTCCGAGCCCATGTATTATCTCATGTACCCTGACAGCAACTTTATGAAGATTATACTCTCAGTGTCCCTATTTTATTTTTAATTTTTTTTAGAGAGATTGAGAGAGAGAGAAAGAGCGAGAGAGAGCGGGGTGGGGGGACGGGTGGCGGGAGGGAGAGGGAGAGAGAGAATCTTAAGCAGGTGCCATGCTCAGTATAGAGCCCAAAATGCTTGATACAGGGCGTGATCCCACAACCCTGAGATCATGACCTGAGCCGAGATCAAGAGTCCGATGCTCTGGCACCTGGGTGGTTCAGTCAGATAAGCATCTGCTTTAGGCTCAGGTCATGATCCCAGGGTCTTAGGATTGAGTCCTGCATCCTGCTCAGTAGGGAGTCTGCTTCTCCCTCTGTCCTCCCCCCCAACGCCGTCCCCCACCCATGAGCGTGTGCGCACTCTCTTTCAAAAATAAATAAAATCTTTAAAAAATTAAAAAAAAAAAGAGTCAGACACTCAACCAACTGGACCACCCAGGCACCCCTTAGTGCCCCTATTTTAGATGAGATGACTGAGGCACAGAGGGAGGTTAATATCTTGCCAAAGACCACGGAGCTAGTAAAATACGGAGCCAAGAATGAACTCAGGCACTTTGACTCTGGAGCTGCAATCTCAACCATTTAGGGTAGAGTGCTTCAAATAACATCACAGTATAAAATATAACCGAAAGTTTTTCGGGAATTCAAATAGAACGAATAGGAACGGTTTAAACCACCACACATGACCTCAAAATCCCTGGGCCAGGACATCAGTCCTGTATTGGCAGGGCAAATCAGATGTTCTGTGTGGAGCCGATCACTGAGCATGCCGGCTTGGCAACAGTTCATTAGCTATAAATGTAGTGGTAAATGTGCCATGAAGAAATTTTCTGTAACCAATTCCAGTAATAATTGGATTAGATACTTATTTAGTACAGATTTCAATAAAGCTGCAATGTTAACTTCACGTTCAAATGAACAAAACTGCTTTGCAGAGATCAAATGACAGCGCATTAAATTGGCATTGAAAATCACCTGCTGGCAGAGTTTTGGTTAAGCATGGGGTCGGATCATCTTGAACTAGCAAACAAAGCTTTGAAATTATGAATGCCGTTTTGTACAACATACTATGCAAATAGAGGGCCTCTGCCTCGCTATTACGGAAGTCAAAGGACAAAGAAGCTTAAGTCAAGAGATGGACCTGAGGCTATAGGGTCTTATTTTTAAACACAACATGTATGAGTTAATTAAACAAAACGTGATCTTGCATATTACATCGATAATGTTCATTTAGATATTATTGGTTTTGTATTTTGATTTGGACTTCCTGAGGAGTGCGTTTGCCTTGGTTTTTATAGGTGCATAAGCAGCATAAGGAATTTGTCTCTTTTAAGTTAATATTGCAACTTCCAACTTCCTGTTTCATCCTTCGTTTAAAATATTTTGGTGTGTATAGTTTTTCCAATTCTTGAAACTGAGATTTTGACCCTTGGCTGAGATGATCTGTGGGCATCCAGAGCATGCCTTCTCTGTCCCTGGTGTTTGTCTATTACCCCCAAAGGCTATGGCTCTCAGTTTCATGTTGCAGATGTGTAGGTAAAGCACTTTGAAATGTAGGCAGCAGAGAATCCAACTCCACTGATCACAGAGTTTGAGAGGGCAAGTATTTGTAGTCGAGGATGATACTCCCCTAAACAAAGTCAGGGTATTGCTGGTAAGGAAGAAACGGAGATGGGGGTTGGGTAGGAAACTAGCAGAGTCTGTTGAAGTGACTGAGTCAAGGAAAGAAAAGACAAAACCATTCTCAGAGTTCTTTCTGTACAGTCCCTCCCTCCCACTGTCCTTTCCTTGGTCTCTTAAAAGCAGTGGTGTGCTGATAACTGTTTCACACGTGGCCGTTGGTGGAAAAGCACTGATTTCTGTTTGCCAGTTTCTGTGGTGGAAATAGTCCCATCATGGCGGGTTTCAAGCTACTAACGTGCTGTCCCCCACTGTGCACGGTGCGGGGGAGAGATGCCCAACGGCTCACCGTCACATAGCATTTCCCCCAGACAGATCCAGTAGGAGTCAGTCACCTCAAAATTATTGAACATAGTAAAATGTTCTATCGGTCAGCTTGGATGCACCAGAACAAAATACCATGGGCCGGGTGGCTTACACAGCAGACATTAATTTTCTCACAGCTCTGGAGGCTGGAAGTCTGAGACAAAGGAATTGGCAAGGTTGGGGTCCTCGGAGGTCTCTCTCCTCAGCTCACAGGCAGCCATCCATTTGCGGCCTCTTCACATAGCTGTCCTGGCTTTCCATGCATGTGTGCGTCTCGAGTCTCTTTGTGTGTCCAAATGTCCTCTTCTTATTAGGACCGCCAGTCAGAGTGGGTTAGGGCCCACACTAATGACCTCATGTTAACTTTATTGCATCTTTATTTTTTTTTTAAGATTTTATCTATTTATTTGACAGAGAGAGAGAGAGAGAGCCCAAGCAGGGGGAGCAGGTAGAGGGAGAAGGAGAAGCAGGATCCCTGCTGAGCAGGGAGCCCAATGTGGGGCTCGATCCCAGGACCCCAGGATCATGACCTGAGCCGAAGGCAGACGCCCAATTGGCTGAGCCACCCAAGTGCCCCAATTTTATCACATCTTTAAAGGCCTTGTCTCCAAATACTGTCACATTCTGAGGTGCCGGGGGTTAGGACTTCAACATAATTCAGTCCATAACAAATGTCGTAAAAAACTAGGAAGTGATGAACTGTGAGTATTTCCTTTGTTTTTAATATCATTTAGTGAATCATAAGTTCATAGAATTTAGGTTTTAAAAAATGGCTGTGTTTAGCAGCTGAATTGAAAAAATTCCTGAAGATTTAAAAATCAGCTCTCATGAGCTGGTGTGAACTGCTTTAAAATAAAACAAAAGCTTAAGCAAATCCCCCTACCCAACCAGAAAAAGACAAAGCACGATGTGCCAGGGTGTCAATTTTCCTAAGGATCTTTTCCTGGCAATTATCTCATTACTGTGAGGAAACAGAATAATTTCCAGAATCATTCTAGCTCTAATATTCTTTCATTTTGTAAAAGATCTTAATAGTAACTAGAAATCTCATGATGCTTTGCAATTTAAAAAAATATTTTACTTTATTCCACACTGTATTTATAAAGTCTTTGCTGAGTACATGCTATAGACTGAATGTTTGTGTCCCTCCCAAATTCATGTATTGAAACCCTAATGCCCAATGTGATGGTATCTGGAGGTAATTAGGTTTGATGAGAACAAGAGAGTGGAGCCTGGTGAATAGGATTAGTGCCTTTATAAGAAGAGACACAGGACAGCTCGCTTCCTCTCTGTCTCTCTCCCTCTTCCTCTCTTGACTCTGCCATGGGTGGATACAGTTGGAAGGTGGCCATCTGCCAAGCAGGAAGAAAGTCCTCAAAAGAACCCTGATCTTGGACTTCCCAGCCTCCAGAACTGTGAGAAATAAATATCTGTTGTTCAAGCTGCTCAGTCCATGACATTCTGTTACAGCAGCCCGAACGGACTAAGATAGTACCTTCCAGGTACATGGCACTGTGCTGGGAAATAGGGCCCAGAGAAGACAAGAGAGACATGATCCCTCCCCCGATGGTGCCTACATCTAGAGGGGGAGATAGATGTAGAGCGACTAATCATTTAGTAACTAATTATAGCAGTTGTAACTGCTAGTAGGAACATGTATAGGGCACTACGGGAACATTTATCAAAGGAGGAATTAACCAAACCTAGGAGATCACAGAAGACTTATCTTGGGAAATAACATTTAACCTGTGTTATAGGGGGAATCCTCTCCTCCCCCCCCCCCCCCCCCCCCCCAATTCAGGTACTGAAGCCTTAATCCTTAGAACCTCAGAATGTGACTGGGTTCAGAGATAGATCTTCATTTATTTATTTATTTTTAAAGGTTTTATTTATTTATTTGAGAGAGAGAGTGAGAGAGAGTATGAGAGTGGGGTGAGGAGCAGAGGGAGGAGCAGATTCCCCGCTGAGCAGGGAGCCCGATATGGGGCTTGATCCTGGGACCCTGGGATCATGACCTGAGCCAAAGGCAGATGCTTAACCAACTGAGCCACCTACCCTCTTTAAAGATAGAGTCTTTAAAGAGGTAAGTTAAAATGAGTCTTTAATGTGAGTCCTAATCCAATCTGACCAGTGTCCTTATTGGAAGAGGGAATTTGACCATACCGAAGGACACCAGGGATGTAGGGATGTATGCACAGAGGACACAGCGAGAAGGTAGCTATCCAGAAACCAAGGAGAGAGGCCTCAGGAGAAATTACACCTGCCAGCACCTTGATTTTGGACTTCCAGCCTCCAGAACTGTGAGAACATAAACTTCTGTTGCTTAACCCAGCCGGTCTGTCATATTTTGTTACGGTAACACCAGCAGACTAATGGAACCCGGGGCCCGGGAGTAAGGACGGGCTGGTAAGACGAGGGGAGGCAGGAGGGCATTCTAACCAGAGGAGGGAACATCTGGCGGGATCCTTAAAGCAACAGATAAAAGGCTCAGAATCTAATCTAGAAGGGCGGTTAGGGATATGGGCCCCGGAGTCAAAGGGCCAGACTCAACCCTGGAAAAGTTCTAGGACTAGACACCTCTGTTTTCTCATCTGTACAGTGCAGCTAATGCTAGGTTCTCCTGCAGGGATGATGGGGAGAGGGTTAAGGGACTGAGCTGCGAAGCAGTTAGCGCAGTGCTTGGCACACACTCCTGGAAATGCTCAAAATATGTGAGATGTCACTTATTATCTGAGAATAGCTCACCATTCTCAAAGTGTAGTTGGAATGTTCCTTACAGTGGCAAGTCTTTACTGGTACCACTCCAACCTGAGTAAAATCATTTTCTCTCCCTTATTGGGAAGGAAGACCATCTGTTTCTAAAATCTGGATTCTCCATTTTATCTTCCTGAGGGTTTGGATTTTGTCCTAATGTCTTTTGCTATGGGCCATAGAAACCTATCATTTAGAAAAAAAGAAATAAAATTCAGGCTTTGGGGAGTGAGGACTGACCAGGCTGTGGGTAGAGCCCATGATGGTTTGGGGGACAGTACCAGGAGAGGGGACTCTGGCTCTGACAGGTGTTTGGGCCTCCATCCCTGAGCTCTCAGGTCCTGAGAAGTGCCAGGAGGCCAGGAGAAGAGTCACGCTGAAGGCACCACTAAGTGAGTATTGGGGCACTTTGAGAGGACATAGCCCTACAACACCGTATTTGTAAGCCCCTTGAAAACTGGAAATTCTGCAGGATGGTGGTGATAGCCAGATGCACTTGCACCCCTACCTTCATGCACCCCAAATTAGGGACTTCCGGGGTAGGACAGCATGTTTGGCATTAACGACACCATTTTCTCTAAATTCCCTCACTGGACCCTGGTCCTTAAGGACAAGTATTCTATTTTTCTCTCTGCATCCTCCACACTCAGTATAGTGCCGAATACCTGTATTTGCTGAATAAAATTTGTGTTTATAAATTAGGCACTTGAGGCCGAGTGATTGAGCGACTCGCTTGAGGGCATACATCTTGTTGTAAAACCGTATCCAAAAGCCTAAGGTCCATCGGTAGCGGCTTTGCTCTTGCCAGCCACCACAAGGGCAAGGGATGTGTCTTATGCTTTTCCCATGGTGCCTGGTGCCCTGGTGAGCCTGCAGTCGAGCACAGGAAGAACCTGAGAATCAGTAGTGCTATCTAGAAGGTGCGTCAGTGGAATGATTGATAGAGTTGTTTGTGTGGAGGCCAGAACAGATAAGCATGCTCATCCCATTTTGGCTTTAGGGAAGCCCCACAGCCATTCATATTCATTTATTCCAAAGACATTTAGGAATGGGGATGTCACACATCCGGCTTTTTCTCCTCTACATTTATGCCCCGCGAGCTAGTGAACAAAGCATGGACTTTTGGTCATTCATTCAGCATATATTTATCAAGCAGTGTCCCAAATATTTACTGTCTGGCTGCGCAAGGGCCAGCTGGTCTACCTCTGCGTTTCGGTGTCCACATGTATAAATTGAGGACAATAACACCTATTGCATAAAGGTTGGCATAAAGTTCAAAAGAGGGTGAACACATAAAAGCTGCACATACATTCATACCACCTAGCCCTCGCACCCGGGACAATGACAGCTGATTATTTCACTTCTCTTTCTCAGTGCTGGGGAGCCCACGGGGGCTTCATAAATGTGGTGGAGTTGGTTCTTGTGCCCTGATTTGGTTCCTCAATTATGGTAAAACAAGAGAAGCAGGACTTCCCTGGGCAGAGTCTGTCCTGTGCCTGGCACATTAATGATGCACAGTAAATATACATTCAGTCAATCAGTTATTCTGGCCTCTGGAATGAGTGGGACATTTTGATAACGCAGGAAATTGAGATTCACTATACAGCTATCCTTGTTCTGGCCACGGTCACTTCCTATAAATTGAGAAAAGAAAGTCCCCGGCAAAATAAGTTTATGCTGTTTCAGTATCAGTTCTTTATCAGTTCGGATTAGGTTCATCTGCATAAGGTAGAAACACTTCCCCACACATGTCCCTTTCCCTATTTAGCCTTTGATAAGATAAAATCCCATTTCTTTTTCATGTAAAAGACTAGAGTTAGGCATTCCAGGACTTGTGTGACAGCTCCACACAGCCATCAAAGACCCAGGTCCCTTCCAGCTTCACTCCCAGGGTGGTCTCCTAGTCCACGGTGACTGCTAAGGCTCCCGCCAGCCATCTCATCTCTGTTCCTCGAAGCAAGATGGAAGAATGGGGAGAAGAAAAGAACATTCTCTCCCTTTAAAAAAGACTTCCCTAAGTCCCACACAGTACTTCTTCAGTGAGAGATTGGGCACAGGGCCAGACCTCTGCAAGCAAGGCTAGAAAATGAAGTCTTTCAGCTGGGCAGTAATGTGCTCAGCCAAAAACTGGAATTCTAACACAAAGGAAGAAAAGGAGGCTGGGGTCTAAGGTAGGCAAATTACAATCTCTCTCACCTCCTCCATTCTGGAGAAGATACATAGCCGTTTTTCCCTTCTATGTTTCTGCCACCCCACGCACAGGCATCATTAATGTCTTGACATCTTATGTTGAGGGAAACAGAGGAGATGATGCTGAGGTTTTTCATCCTAGGCCAGAAAGAAAGAAGAAATGATACCATTTGTCCATGTGCACATTCATGCCCTTTTTCTCACATGTGGTGTCATCCTCTCTCTGTCTCTCCCCACCTATGTGCACAGAGCTCAGGTTAAAACTGCCCTCTGCACTGCAAATGATGATTGCCCTGAAAGTGATCACGGGGTTTTGTGCACTTGGCCCCAGGACATCCACCGCCAGCCACAGACCAGAGCCCTTCCTCTTGTTCAGGAAGAACAGCTGTAAGAGCGGGTAACCACTCCGCACGCTAGCATCTCCTGAGTGAAGAGTGGGGTTCTGTTGGGATTTGGACCGGTAGTCTTGCATTTAATGATTACCGAGAGTTCTCCCCAGAATCTTCTGTCTTCTCATTTTGAACATAGAGAATTAGTGTCCACCTCTTACCTTTCATATAATAAAATAAAGATTAATAAAATAAATAAACAGCTGGCTGTGGCAAATTCCAGGTAAAAACATTTTGGAAGACACCCGTTGTCTATGAATCTAATTATTGGTTATGGCAGAAGTGAAGTCAGAATTTAACATGGTGGTTTGGGGTGAGGGTGGGAGGTGTTTGAATAGGAAGGCCTGGCTAAGCCCTGGGGTAGCCATTGGATTCTGGGTGAACCTGGGTGATATCTTCATCCTTGAAATGTCAATAAGGATGTCTACTTCACAGGGCCATTTTAGCGCTTTCAATCAGATAACACACCCCTTAACACTGGGCCTGACAAAGGGCAAGGACTCCCTAATTTGTTTCCTTTTCCCTGAGGCGAGTAATAGAGAATAAAGGATCAAGAAGGGAAGGGAGAGGAGATGAGGAGTTGAAGTGGAAGTTGCTTTAAATAGGTTCTTACCAACTGGGGGGTTGAAGTCCATGGAGGCTCTGGAAGCAAGCCCACCATCCATTCTACTTTATTTCATTCTACTTTAAGACCAGCTCTGTTCAGCAGACATAGCTTATTCTATAAGACATAGTGAGGAGTTATTTTTCAAGCCGCTAAACTCTAAATTTTCTTTTCAAGGTTAGAAAAATACTGGAGCTTTAAAAAAAATCTGGAACCTAAATAATAGTAGTTTACTTTCCAAAAAGGAAACAAAGGTAAAGAAGTTGAGTGACTACATCACGCTGCCAAACAGTGTTTCCCTCCTCTCTCATCTCACCCTCCCCTCCTACCCCCCACCCCCAGGACAGAGGCGGACCACAGTTTGAAAGTATTTGGATCACAGAGGTGCTAGCACAGGGCCCGCAGTGGGCTCTGTGACCCCCTCCCCACCCACCACTGGGGGTTCTTTGGCAGCCCCAGGGCTCCTGCCCAGGGGAACACCCCGTGGGGGGCCTGCCTGCCATGCCAAACACAAGTGGGTGTGCGGAAAAGGGGCAGCAGGAGGAAGAACTGAAATGATTCAGAGCAGAAGCATCATCGCTCCTGGGCCTGCAGACTGGGCTGGGGAGAACCAGGGAGCAGCACGTTCCTACAGATGCCCTGTTCTCTTGATATTTTGTCTGAAGATGCAGACATTAATCCTCAACTGAGTTGTGGGTTTTAAACAAGAGACTGTGTGAGGGGTGCCTGGGTGGCTCAGCTGGTTAAGCGGCCGCCTTTGGCTCAGGTCATGATCCCAGGGTCCTGGGATCGAGTCCCGCTCCGTGGGGAGCCTGCTTCTCCCTCTGCATGCCGCTCCCCCTGCTTGTGCTCTCTCTCCCTCTCTGACAAATAAATAAATAAAATCTTTAAAAAAGAAATAAACAAGAGACTGTGTGAAAGTGCCAATGCAGTGTTCATCATAGAGAGCTGGTTCACATGGCCTCCAGCCCCCAAACCCAGCCCCGAATTGTCTATGCAATCCCTCAGCAAACATTATGAAAAGTCTACAAAGTGCTTGGTATGTTTAGATATATTATTTTATCTAATCCTCAGGGTTCTGACCAGGGTGAGGTGGTGAGGTGCTTGCTTCTTGCGCAAAATTTAAGAGGATGCCCCCAAACCCCACCCAACTCCGTGATTAAGATAAATAAGATTTCAATGCAGTATTTAAAAAAGGAAAACTAATGCAAAATCATCAATGATGAGAAACACAGCAAGGTTTTAAATATAGTATATCCATGTTTGTGGTTTCTTTATTTGGCTCAGCTCCTAAATGGCTTTTGTTTTGGCGCTGCCAATCCTTTTATTCTAGAGGGCCACGCAGTAGATTGGGGTTCAAAAGAGCTGCATAAACTTAACTCTGGTAGATGGTAGACCTGGAACTTGAACCCGGGACTCCATTGTCTGTTTTCTTTTCCTAGAACTGTAGCCACCTGCCTGGTTTTGCAGGACTGGTGTCTGCCTTCTTCAGAGGATTTGTTAATATGTCTTCTAGGCAGCTGATACCCTTAGCTTCTGAGATAACTGCTTTTCGGAGGTGCCAGAAGGAGATAATTTGTGCAGTGCCCGGAGGGATAAATCACCCTGTAAGCCTAAAATCATCTCGTTGGGGGAGGGGCTGGAGTGAGCAAAACATATACTTCGGTTTGAATGACAAACATGCTGAGCAAGAATTAGCCTGACTTTGAGTTCTTAACGCCATGTAATCCTTCCATTTAACCTCTCCCTGGCAGAATGGGTTTCTCAGACCCAAAGGCTGCCCGCAGAATCAGTTAAAGGAGAAACAAGTTTCAAAATCCATTTTGAAAGCCAAGGTTAGGTAATGGTGTTTACAAACTCAGCCGAGGCTTTTTCGTGCTGTTTTTTTTTTTTTAATCGCAAAGGTGCCTCTAGGCATCCCTGGTTTGTTTCCAGCACCGCAGGTTGACTAGGAGGAGGACGCGAGGCCAGAGGAAGGGCGGCTGGAAGGCATTCTGGATTGCAGTGTTTCCCCGGGTGCCGGGCGTGGAGCTGGGCTGGGGTCCCGGCCGGGCTCCGGGGTGGCCACGCCTGCCTTCCGCCTCGAACGCTGCACACACACTGCCACCTACGGAGCTCGGGAGGCAAGTCAGCCTCCCCGCCCGGCCCTTTCCTCCCGCCGAGCCCGGCCTGGCCTCTAGCCCGGCGTAGGATTCCTGCAGGGGCCTCCCTACATTACCATGACAAAAGCTGAAGCTTTCCTTGGGCAACTGAAGACATTCTGTGAAGCAAGTCTCGTTTCACCAACCCTGTCTAGCTAACCTTGGGTCCCTCCCCGACAGAGGTCCTGTCCTTTCCGCGGCTGGTAAGACTCCTTCCCCAAATGTACCTTGAGGGCCGGCTAAGCTCACCCTACCGCACCACACGGCCGTCCTCTGCTCCCCCACTGGTTGTTCGTATTTATTGAACACCCCGCAGATACCAGGCTCTGTACTATGTACTTTACGTACATCATTTTATTTAACTTTCCCCAAACCCTTTAAATGAGGTCCTAGAATTGCGTATGCTATAGTGGACGAAACAGGCTTAGGAACATTATGTAAATTTATGTAAGGTCACTTAGCCAGTAAGCAGTGGTGCCCGGTTTTAAATCTGAGTAGATTTTAAATCCGAGTAGATTTTAAATCCAGGGCCCACATCCTGACTCCCTTAAATTAGATCCCCTAGGAGACTCTGAATGGACCTCATTCATTCTAAAAGTACTGAGCATCAACAAAGGCCATGTGCTTTGCTTAGGGCTTGGACACATTTTATCCTGTTTAATTCTTACCGTTCCATAAAGTACATACAGATGATAAGACTATTTTACAAATAAGAAGCGAGGCTCAAAGAAATTAATGGTCTTTTTCTCGAAACCATAAGAGACTCTTACTCATAGGAAACAAACTGAGGGTGGCTGGAGGGGACGAGGGTGGGGGAATGGGGCATTAAGGAGGGCACTTGATGTAATGAGCACTAGGTATTGTATAAGACTGATGAATCACAGACCTGTACTCCTGAAACAAATAATACATTATATGTTAATTAATTGAATTTAAATAAAAAAATGTTAAAAAAAAAAGAAGTTAATAGTTTTTTTCTGTTGGCCATTGTGTCTGGGTATAAGAACTGGAGTAGGGTAGGGCAGAAAGCTGGAAAGAACTTGGGTTATTCTCAACCAGCCACCTGGAGCCACCCTTTCCAGCTACTTCTGGATTCTTTGTCGTGAAAAAAGATATATTCTAAGGATTTGACTTAGGGTTTTTGTTATTTGTGCGGGAAAGCAAAGCAGCTGATGTAATGAGGATTCAAACACAGGTCTAGCAAACCCAAGAGCTGCTGGACATGTTTTCCAGACTACCTTCCTGCCTTGTGTTATAAAATTATTAAAAAGTTGCAGATTCCTCAGGGATAAGGAGACTTCTACATGTGCAAACATGTGTTAGAAAGAATCAGGAGGCCTAGAGTTTGATCCTGACTCTTCCTTAGGTTGCTTGCTGATTCACCAGGGAAATAAGTCACCAACAAATGAAATACTAAGAAAGGTGGAGTACTAGAATGGAATGGTCAAGCCAATGAATGCTTTCTTCGAAAGTCTTAGAGGGGCTCCTGTCTGGCTCAGTCAGTTCTAAGTGTCTGCCTTTGGGTTGGGTCATGATCCTGGGGTCCTGGGGTCCCAGGGTCCTGCTCAGTGGGGAGCCTGCTTCTCCCTCTCCCTCTACCCCACCAACCTCCCCTCCTACCCTGCACTCTCTCTCAAATAAATAAATAATATCATAAAAAAAAGTCTTAGAGCAGAAATTAAATAAGTCTGGCTTTTGGGCATTCTGCAAAGGTAAAAGATCCAGATAAACAAAGAAATGGCCTATCCGTATTAACAGAAACTTATTTTCCAAACTCTGCTGAAGCGTTCATTCCACCTTGTATGCAGCCCCATCTGGAGCCCAGTGAAATGAATAATGTCATTCAGTAACATCGAAGGGCAATGGGACCACAACCCACCATGCTTGGGGAATGGCATACTCAGGTTTATAAAATAAATATGCTTTCGAATCATACACTGTTACTATATGTGCATTACCAGTTTTCAAGAAAATAAGATTCAGTAAAGTTTAGCTCATGGCATAACCATGTAGGACAGGAGTCGTCCTTTGATGGCTAAGCAAGATTTGTCCTTGATGAACCATGCAGAATCACAGGGCCACTGGGATCCTTACTATAAGGTACAATTGGAAAATAATGGTTTCAGGTTGATGGAGTGCTAAATACACCAGCTTTGACCTAACAATAATTGCTGGGAACACATTTTAATAGCTTGCTAATAAGCCAGTATACGTTACCTGTGCATGCCTCTAAGTAAGTGGTTTTGACAAGACTTGCTTCTAGGGACATAGGCCCTGGACTTGATCTACTACATAGAAAGTGGTTGAGAGCCATATTTCATGACAAGCTCCCATCTTTTAAATAACTCCTATCACTGCTTTCTGTCTGCCTTCATTTATCTATTTATAGAATGGGCATTAAACTATGTTTCCCTACTTCCCATAGAGGGGTAGAGTCTGTAAGGTAGCTTGAGATACGGGCATCATGTGAATATATGGATTTTCCTGTACTGTTTGTTTTCTTTGGATGGCCAGGCCATTCTGAAATAAATTGTTTCGGTTCTTAACTGTTGACTGGCAAATTAATAGTAATGATGGTCTAATCAGGGAGTTTTAGACTTACCAGATAGAGATCCAGTATCTCATAGAAGTGTGATGTCCTGGTGGTCTTTAGAGTCACCTTAAGGTGGGGGTTATTTAAAACACATTACTTAAAATACATATTTAAATTTTATTTAAAGGACATTATTTCAAACACATTTGTCTG
Source organism: Neomonachus schauinslandi (assembly GCF_002201575.2). Classification (NCBI taxonomy): domain Eukaryota; kingdom Metazoa; phylum Chordata; class Mammalia; order Carnivora; family Phocidae; genus Neomonachus; species Neomonachus schauinslandi. Next base: position 47,642,021 of record NC_058404.1, on the reverse strand, counting down.
GGCCCTATGCCAAACCCTTGAATCAGTATGTGGGGGGTTAGGGACCAGGAGTCTGCCTTTCGCCAGCTCCTCTGATATGTCTGGTGTATATTGAAGTCTGAGGATCACTGGTGTGGTACTTGGAAAACACAATAGCATCAAACCTGAAGGGTAATCCGTGTATCACTGGACATGACCATAGGATATTGCAGTGGAAGGCTCCTTTACCTCCTTCAGTATGTAGTTCTTCAGTCTGAGTGAGGAGGGCCATTGAAGGAGCCCAGAGGTCTATGTGAGCTGAGTGCCTCAGCAGTGGGCAAGGGTGGATGCACCACTGATCCCCACAGCCCTCCCTCCTCCTGCAAAACTTGGCTTGGCCATTCAGGGCAGCCTTGCCTCGTCTTTGTTGCTCTTATCTGTGGTGTAATTTTTTGGGTTGTTCTTTTAAAAATTGTTTTTAATTATGCTAGAATACACATAAAATTTATCATCTTAGCCCATTTTTAAGTGTACGACTCAGTGGCATTAAGTACGTTTACCTTGTTGTGCGACCATCACCACCAACATCTCCAGAACTTTTTCATTGTCCCAAACTGAAGCTCTGTCCCCGTTAGACACTAACTCTCCATTCCCTCCTTACCCTGGGCCCCTGGTAACCTCCATCCTACTTTGTGTCTCTATGAATTGACTACTCTAAGTACCTCATATAAGAGGTATCATGCAGTATTTGTCCTTTTGTGACTGGTTTATTTCACTCAGCATCGTGTCTTCAACATTCATTCATGTTGAGCAAGTGTCAGAATTGCCTTCCTTTTTAAAGCCGAATAATATTCCATCGCATGGATAGACCGCATTTTGTTTACCCATCCATCCATTGATGGACACCTGGGTTGCTTCCCCCTTTTGGAAACTGTGAATAATGCAGCTCTGAACATGGGTGTATAGATATCTTTTTGAGACACTGCTTTCCATTCTTCTTTTCTTCCCCAAAGATTTTATTTATTTATTTGAGAGGGAGAGAGAGCAAGTGAGAGCACAAGAGCAGGGGGAGGGAGAAGCAGGCTCCCCGCTGAGCAGGGAGCCCAATGTGGGGCTGGATCCCAGGACTGGGACCATGACCTGAGCCAAAGGCAGCCGCCCACCCGACTGAGCCACCCAGGCGCCCCGTTCTTCTGACTTCTTCTGACCAAGAAGGGCAATTGCTGGATGGAATGGTAATTCTATTATTAACTTTTTAAGGAACTGAGACCACAGTGTTTTCAATAGTAGCTCTCTGGTGTGATTTTACGTTGATTTGTGTGATTATTTGATTGTCTGTCCGCTCACCATGAGAGCAGGGATCCTGTTTATTTTTGCCGCCTTGCCTCCTGTATCTCCGTATCTTGAACAACAATGTCTGGGACGCAGTAGTCACTGAAATATCTGATGAATTAATGAATGAGTCAGCCTGATGGGAACACGGCATTGCAGAGAGACTCAGTCTCTGCACTTAATGAGTTTATAAATTAGTTGGTGAGACGTGACCCACACAAGGCAGTGAGCAAATAAAGGAAGGATATAATTATGTACTTCCCACCAACAGTGCACAAGAGGAGGAAACAGTCTTCGCTTGTGATTCTTTCTTGGGGGCCTACATTGGAGGGCTGGGTGCAGAGTTAGCTAAGGAGTCTGGAGACATCAGCCTGGGCACAGCAGTATGCAATGTGGATTAGGAGTGGGCACAAGAGATCCAAGGCAAATTGTTCCTTAGGTCACTGCAATGGGGGATCCAGAAAGCAGCCCCCACTTGACAATTAAGCAGGGGGGCAATGCGGGGGGATCTACCATGTCTCCCTCAGGGAGGCACAACGATAGTCCACACCCAGGCTGAGGGCCTGGCAAAAGCAAAGCATGGCCCAGTCAATAGGGTTGGGAGCTTAGGCAGAAACTGGGGATGCGGGTGGGGAGCACAGCTCGATCCTAAGAACTCAGATGAAAACCAGACTGAAAGGTGTGAGCTGGGCCTTCTTTTGCCATAAACACCATAAATCCCACAATTGGAAGGATTCTTCATGTTAAGGGGCCGCAGCCCTAAAGTCTTTTTTTTTTTTTTTTTTCCCCTTTATGGCCCAGCGGGGAAGGGCTCTGGAAGAGGGCAGGGCTGAGTTTGCAAAAAGGGAGAGTGGCCAGCCAGCTGTGGGGATGTGGGGGAAGGAGGCAGAAGGAGAGGAATTGGTGATAAGAGAGGTATGGAAAAGGGAGGCGTTGGTAAACAGGTGCGTGGGGAGCAAGATGGAAAAGTGGCCTGCCTAGCCAAGATGGCAGGCACAGGCTGTAATGGGAGCCACAGAGCTGGGCTAGTGTTGAGGCAGGGTGGGGAGGCCTAGGAATCAAGTGGAGACATGCTCCTATTTCATTTTCCTTCTCCTTCGGTGAGGAGGAAAAAAAAATCATTGCTTTAATATTAGAACTTGGAATTCCTAGGGGAGAGAATAGTCTATTTAACCTTGATGGACCAGCCTGGTTTTGAAAAAATAGAACCCAGAGCCTCTGTGTCCAGGGTCAGGTATGAATTGGAGTCAGGTAATTGTCTCTGCCAAAGAAATGAACAGAAATGCTTAGTTTGAGGAGTGCGAAAGCTCTGGAAGAACTCTGAGGGGAAGGGATATTGCAGTTTGGCTTTTCCGTGAAGCAGATGCCCAGATAGGGAGTTCAGGATGTGTGTCAAAGAGGCCCCTGGGCTCAGGACCATGGGAGGCAGGAGGATTCACAGACGGAGACACTGAACTGGACCTGGGACCTGGCGGCCGTCTGGGCCTGTCATGGCCTGTCCGGGTTGTCCCCAGCTGGGCTGAGTGGCCGGGCCTTCCTCTGCCCTCCTCCATCAGTCACTGGATGTGGGCTGCCTCAGAAGGTGTGGTCTTGGCGAGGTGCGGCTGCTGCACAGCCTGGAGGAGAGGCGAGTTGGAGGTGGTCACTCAGCATTCTCAGCAGCAGGGACAACAGGTCCTTTCTTGAAGGGGCTCTGGGCTGAGCATCTCTGTGTCCAACATAGGGCCCTCAGGTTTTGGGACTAGAGGCAGACGTTGGGATGGTCATCGGGTTTTCCATCCTATGCATGATGCATGTTGAAACAGAGTTTTAATTATTTCGAAGGGCAAGGAAACCCCAGCAATGTAGAAGATTTGAAATACGGAGGGGCCAGCATCTGTCCGGGTCATTGTGGTAGCCAGACTTGGAGATGGCCCCTGGTGATCCTTGGCACCTGGTATTCAAGCCTCTCCCACACTGAATAGTCCACCTGGGTGATCAGTAGGCTGTTACAGAAATGATGGTGTGTGACTTCTTGGCTAGGGAAGAGGAAGACATTGTGACTTCCATGTGGTTCTTTCTTGGATCATTCCCTTGGGGGAAGCCAGTTGTCCTGCTGTGAGGACACAAGCAATTGCCCTGGGGCAAGGAACTGATATCTGCCAACAGCCAGCACCAACTTGCCAACCGCGAAGTCAGATCCTTAGTTCCAGTCTAACCTTCCATGACCTCAGGCTTGCCTTTCACCTTGACTGTAACCTCGTTAAAGACCTGGGGGCCATGAGCTGGAAACAGCCACCGAAGGTGCTTCTGAGTTTTTGACCCACAAAAATGGAGAAACAGTACAGAGTACAACACTGTTTATTGTTGATTTAAGTCATCGAGTGTTGGGTAATTTGTTATTGATGAAGAAATAACTAATCCATTGTGTTCTTAGTCAAAATTCTTTTATTTTGGCTGATTATTTCCATTCTCTGCCCCCCCCCAAACACACTCAGAGTAGTGTGTCGCTTTTCTCCCAGACGCATCAAAGTACTACTTCAAGGATATTTTCAGAGGTTGCTGTGCATTAAAGTAACCTAAAAACTGAATTCCAAATCCTTGAGCCGTATGTATTTCTAACACAGACCAAACACAGGAAGGAAACAAAAACATCTGCTTACAAGCATACGGTTTTTGTTCAATTCCTATCCAATTTTTTTTAACTTCTGACTTTATTTTATTAAGCATTGACAAAGAAAACCCCCCAAATTTACAAAAGAAACAGCAATACAGTACTCCAATATATTGACAACAAAATGAAAAAAAAATACTATTAGATGTAATGTAAAATGCACATTTTGTGCACCATGCCTTGAACTTCTAAGTGATTATTGTGTTCAATTGTGCATCACTGATTGATGTTTAGACTAATTGGACCACAAATCGATTCGGTCGGTGAAAATGGCCATGCTGGCCACACACCGTGCTGTTGACACCACCAGTTGGTGACTAAGCTACAGTGGGAGTAGATGACAGGCTGGGGCTGCAACAATAGAAAAACAAATTATCCATGGCTAGTCATTGCTAATAAAGTAATAAGGTTACACACATTCTCAAAATGTCTATGAATAAGAAGGAGGATAAAAAGGGCGGAGAACAGGAATCAAGTTATGTCAAAGGACCTCAGTAGATTATTTTGGAAAAACAAAACTTGCCACGTGGATGGCTTTACCCAGGACTGTGTTAACGCCCAAGCAGCTTCAAATGCTGTTTGGACAGTGGGAACGAATCCAAAGTCAGAACAGGCTATTGGAGAAAGGGTGAGGTAAGACAGAGTAGTATTACTGGAGGGCTGAGAAGTGTTAAGAATCCAGTGAGTTCTGAGTTGGCATTAAGGTGATCCATGCTCCGTCAGGGATCAGCATCCAGCTAATCATCCAATCAAGAGGACCTCCAGCAGGAGACTGTGATTCAGAGGCAGGAAATCCCACCCCCAGGGTGGGACTGCCAGCGTATTGTGCTGGGACTTCGCCAGCTCTCTGTCCACTACATGGTCCCTAGACACCACTTCTTACCCCGAGGCAAGCTGCATAGCCATATCCCTCCAAGGCCCTGCTGTTCTCTGGTCCCTGAACTTTCTGAGAGCTTGTCTCATCCGAGCAGGGGAGGCCCCTCCAGCTGGGACTTCCTCCCTGCTGGCTGTGGGCAGTCGAGCCCCTGAGCTCTCTGAGAGTTCATGGCTCCTTTCAAATTCCCAGAGGTAGTCTCGATCTTTCAGATATCCAGCCCCCTTTGTCACTGCCTTAGACCAAGTTGCCATGACCTGGGAAGGAGCCTCCTTGGGGAACTACTGCTCTGTGCTACACCAGTTCTCCTCCTCCACTGGCCTAACTCCAATCATGAGGACGCAGCTTCTTCCTCTTTCAAGGCGGCTCCATTTATCTTCCTTTCAGGGGACTTGGGGCCTGCATTTTTCTCCTCTCTTTTGTACAGGAATCTTAATACTTACGCCCGGGCTGTGACCTCTGACCTGTAAGTCCCTTTGCAGTTTCTCCCCAGGGTGACTCGTGAGGAGGGATAGCCCAGAGTTCGGAAGTGGGAGTGAAGGTTACATTAGCTCGTTGCCAGGCTACACTTATTTTAAGGGAAAGAATCCTCTTTTATTTTTTTTCTTCCTCAAGCTCCTTTCCAAAGCATTGTTTATAGCTATTGTGTCTTTTAAAAAAAATTTGGAAATTACTGCCTTTAAGTTTGACCCTTGCAAAAGGTCTAAATCTGTCCTAGAAACTAGGGGTTACAAGATAGAACAAGCCTGGGCAAATAATTTATAGTCTCACATGGTCCAAGGACAAGCAAGGAAATGTGCAGTCCTAATACAGATCTGAATGAAGCATTCTTTCCTCAGAAAGCATCTAGGGGTACCAGGATCAAGTTCAAGGTCCCCAGCACAGTGCGAATGGCTTTTCAAGACCTGACTCCATCCACCTTTCCAAAAGCATCTCTCCATTCACAAGTAAGTTGTCCCCGGGTTTGCTTATGACTTTGCGTTATGCCCTTTGCCTTGTGTGATCGTTAATTTTATGTACCAACTTGACTAAATTAAGGGATGCCAAGGTAGCTGGTAAAACATTATTTCTGGGCATGTCTGTGGAGGGTGTTTCAGGAAGAGAATAGCATTTGAATTGGTAGACTGGGTAAAGCAGATAGCCTTCCCCAATAGGAGTGGGCCTCATCCAATCCATTGGGGATCCAAATAGAACAAAAAGGTGAGGAAGGGAAAATTCACTCTGCTTGATTTGGGACCTCCCTCTTCTTCTGTCTTGGTTCTCAAACTTTGGACTCAGACTGAATGATACCATTGGCTTTCATAGTTCTCCAGCTTGCACACGGCAGATCATGGGACATGGCCTCCATAAGTGTGTGAACCAATTCCTATAGTAAATTTCCTCTTCCAGGTATCTCTGTGTATCCTACTGTCTCTGTTTCTCTGGAGAACCCTGACTAATACGCCTTGAATGCCTTTGTCCACCTCTGAGCTCTTATTTATCTTTTACGAGGCAGGTTAAATGTCACTGTCCTGGTGACACTTCGCCAGATCCTCCTACAGTTAGTAACTCCTGTTCTGCTCCCACTTTGTCCACACCTCATGTAGTTACATTGTAATGATTTATTTAGATGTCTTACTGCCCCAATAGCTTATGAGTTCCTATGGCATGAGCTTTATTCATATCTGTATTCCTAGTACAGAGTAGACACTCAATAAATGTTTTTTAGTAAAATGAATGAATGAGTGAATGAATGACTGAATGAAATCTTGATTGGCAGGATAATTTTGGGTATTCGGCTCTAGCATGGGTTAATTAGGAGCATGGACGAGGGACTGGGAGAGGCAGAAGACCATGTTCTTGAATAGGAAGATGAGGGGGACACCAGAAGTGAACATAATTTTCTTAGTAATTTTGCCTTAGATTTGTTCTGCCTAAGGGGGTGTCTTGTATGGAAAAGAATTCCATTTGACTCAACCTTTGACCATTGACCCTTTATGGACATTTCTCAGGAAGCTTATGGTCCACATAACCCAAATCTCAAATTAGGTGGTGATCATAATTGGATTTCCAAATTTACTGTGTAATTTATTTAATTCTAATATAGTAATAATACCTTATAATTATATGGTATCTTTCATCTTCCAACCTCAAAGCATTTTCTAAATATTAATTGACAGGAACAGCTCCAAGTGTTTGATGCTACTGGATCCATTTCTCAGCTGGGTAAGTGTATGATGGGGAGTTAGCTAACTTGCCAAGAGCATGTTATTATTTTTCAAAACACTTTTCATTATGGAATATTTTAAGCACACAGAAGTAGAAAGGAGAGTACAATGAACATCTATGTACCTACCACTCAACTATGAAGTTGTGGCCAATCTTGTTTTACCTATTTCTACCATCTTGTGTTACTTTGATGCAAATCTCAGTTATCATACATTTTCATCCATAAATTTTTCAGTATCTACAAAAGATAAGAACTCTTTAAAAAAAAACATGACCATGGGGGGACTGGGTGGCTCAGTTGGTTGTCCGACTCTTGGCTTTGGCTCAGGCTGTGATCTCAGAGTCTTGAGATCAAGCCCTGCATCAGGCTCCCCACTCAGTGCAAAGTCTGCTTGAGATTCTATTTCTCTCCTTCTGCCCCTCCACCCATGCTCTCTCTCTCTCTCTCAAAAAAAAAAAAATGACCATGATAAGAGTATCACACCTTCGAAAAAGACAATAACTTTTTAATATCAAGTATTCGATCTATTTTTAATTTCCAATTGTTATATAAAGTTTAAAATTTTGTGGTTTTGAATCAAGACCTAAATACTGCTCATATATTGTGTTGGTTGATATCTTTTATGTTTCCTTTTTTTTTTTTAAAGATTTTATTTATTTATTTGAGAGAGAAAGAACAAGCAGAGGGGAAAAGCAGGTTCCCCACTGAGCAGGGAGCCCAGCTCAGGGCTCGATCTCAGGAACATGAGGTCATGACTTTCTCCAGAGGCAGACGCTTACCTGACTGAACCACCCAGGTGCCCCTCTTTTATGTTTCTTTTTAAACCTGTAGGTCCTTCTCTCTTTTGTAGTTTATTTGGTGAAGCAATCAGGTTTTGTCCTGCAGAGTTCTCGCTGTTTGGATTTTTCTGATCACACGTTCATATTACCAGTTAACATGTCCTTTCCTCCTATTTCTTGAAAACTAGGAGTTGGACCCAGAAGCTTGATCCAGAATTGGGTTTAATTTTTTTGGCAAGACAACTTTATAGGTGTTGGTGTTTTCTTCCATCAGGAGGTAGATAATGTCTGGTTGTATGTTTCTTTTTGTGATGTTTGTAGTTGTTGATAATCTATGTCTACAGTCATTAATTTATTAGGGATTCCTTCATTATTTATTAATGGGAATATATCTATAAAGAGAAACTTCATCTACTATTTGGTTATTCTAACAGTTTGGGCAATCCTAAAATTTGTAGGAACCACAAAAGATCCTGAATAGCCAAAGCAATTCTGAAAAAGAAAAACAAAATTGGAGGCATCATTATTCTGGATTTCAAGCTCTATTACAAAGCTGTAGTCATCAAGACAGCATGATACTGGCACAAAAACAGACACATTGATTAATGGAACAGAATAGAGAACCCAGAGATGGACCCTCAATTCTATGGTCAACCAATCTTTGACAAAGCAGGAAAGAATATCCAATGGCAAAAAGACAGTCTCTTCAACAAATTATGCTGGGAAAACTGGACAGCAACATGAAAAATAATGGAACTGGACCACTTTCTTACACCATACACAAAAATAAATTCAAAATGGAAGAAAGACCTAACTGTGAGACAGGAAACCATTAAAATCCTAGAGGAGAACACAGGCAGCAACCTCTTTGACATCAGCCAGAGCAACTTCTTACTAGACACGTCGCCAGAGGCAAGGGAAACAAAAGCAAAAACGAACTATTGGGACTTCATCAAGATAAAAAGCTTCTGCACAGCAAAGGAAACAATCAACAAAACTAAAAGGCAGCCTACAGAATGGGAGAAGATATTTGCAAATGACATACCTGATGAAGGGTTAGTATCTAAAACCTAGAACTTACCAAACTCAAAACCCAAAAAACAAATAATCAAGTTAAGAAATGGGCAAAAGACATGAACAGACATCTTTCCAAAGAAGACATATATATGGCTAACAGACACATGCAAAGATGCTCAACATCACTCATCAACAGGGAAATACAAATCAAGACCACAATGAGATACCACCTCACACCAGTCAGAATGGCTAAAATTAACAACATAAGAAACAACACCTGTTGATGAGGATGTGGAGAAAGAGGAACCCTCTTGCACTGTTGGTGGGAATGCAAACTGGTGCAGCCACTCTGGAGAATAGTTGGAGGTTCCTCAAAAAGTTAAAAATAGAACTACCCTACGATCCAGCAATTGCACTACTAGGTATTTACCCAAAGGATACAAAAATACAGATTCAAAGGGGTACATGCACCCTGATGTTTATAGCAGCATTATCAACAATAGCCAAACTATGGAGAGAGCCCAAATGTCCATCAGGTGATGAATGGACAAAGAAGATGTGTCATATATACATAAAGGAATATTACACAACCATCAGAAAATGAAATGTTGCCATTTGCAATTATGTGGATGGAGCTAAAGTGTATTATGCTAAGTGAAATAAGTCAACCAGAGAAGGACAAATACCATGTGATTTCACTCGTATGTGGAATTTAAGAAAGAAAACAGATGAACATATGGGAATGGGGAAAAGAAAAAAAGGAAAGAGGGAAACAAACCGTAAGTGACTCTAAACAATAGAGAACAAATTGAGGGTTGATGGAGGGAAGTGGGTGGGGGATGGACTAGATGGGTGATGGGTATTAACGAGTGCACCTGTTGTGATGAGCACTGGGTGTTGCATGTAAGTGATGAATCACTGAATTCTACTCCAGAAACCAATATTGCAGTGTATGTTTGCTAATAAAATTTAAGTTAAAGTAAGTACAATTTGGGTTAGAAAGAAAAAAATGCTTGATTCTCTTTACTAATTATTCAAAATAATGCATTCATTTTTAGCATTATCCAATATTAAATGATTTGATTATTTAATCTATTTATATATTAACATGAATATTGAGGTATAATGGACATGGATTGCACTTATTCAAAGTGTATAATTTGATGAGTTTTGATAAATGTATACATCTGTGAAACTGTCACCATAATTATGAAAATGAACATATTGCTCATGAATTTGATTTTTTAGGTATTTTATAAGCTGATAAATTTAAACATGTTGATATTTTCCACCGTCTTAGTTATTACTCTTTTTGAAGCTCCAATGGTCTCATTTTTGCACAAAGGGAGCTATGTAGGTCCTCCCATGGTCCTTTGGAAATGACTCTCCTAGGCTTTGTTAATTTCCTTGCCATCTTGTCACGACAGGATGCTCCAGATCTGACATCAGCCCTTTCTCCACGCAGCCCTGGTCCTTTCAGTGGGAAACAGGATGTGTCATATATTATATGGTGGTTAAACAGAGCAGCAAAATCCAATAAAATTTTTGGTCTGAGTTCACTGTAGTCAGAATGCAATAGTGCTTTACCAAGCAGCTCTATAATTATGTCTTTTGTTTCTGTAGTTCCTTTCACTGAAGTGTTCAAAGTGATTTTACAGCATCAAATTGATCTTTGGGGCAATCTAAGGGTAGAAGAAAAGGTTAGAGATATTATTATCCCATTTTATAGTTGGGGAAACAGATGCAATTGTTGTGACTTGTCCATTAGTTTGTAGAAAATTGGGTACAAGTTTGAATCGAATCCTAGCCAGGAAAACAGGGATTCTCATCTTGCTGCTAGGGTCACCCTGGCTTAACAACCTGAGATAAACTTTTTTTTTTTTAAATAAATAGGGGATAAGAATCAATAAGCAATGGAAAGGAAGGGAAATAGTTTTTTCCTATCTTTTCTGTTTCCTTCCTTCCTGTCTTTTTTTTTTTAATTTAAAAATTTCAGTGGCTCTCCTAAGGAGTTGAAAAATATATGAGAAGTGGGATGAGAAATTAGGAAATCACAGGATCCTGGGCTTTGAAGAGTCTGTAAACCTTGCAAGCCCAGCCTCTTTCATCCAGACAGCACTGCATCGGGGCTAAATCCAGATAAATGGGCAGCTCTCCTTTTAGACAGATGCAACGAAGTGTAGTCCACTGTGAACTAAATCAATTTAGACTTACAAAAGCAAATCCCAAAATAGCAGCCTGGAGTTCATGAAAATGAATCCAAGTCTGAGTGCTCTGGGAAAAATAGATGACCAGGAATAGACCGTGCTGTGAAACTCTGAGAGCGCTTTGCAGCTGTGGCTTCCATTTCGCCCTGGTCCTCGCTGAGGAAATGGGAAGGTAGCCTACTTTGTGCTAACTAAAGAATTAATGATTCCATTAATTAGCTTCATGGATTTTCTCTGCAGCCTCAATGTAGGCCACAGAGAAACATTATAGATTCATCTTCCCTAGAGGTCTTTAAAACTGTGTGGTATCAGAGGAAGGAGAATCAGAGGCTTTGGAGTCTGGGTTGAGGAAGCTGGAAGCACCTTGTGTAGCATCCAGGACAGTGTTTCCCAAACTGGTTCCAGGGAGCACTAGTGTTCCGAGGAAAACAGAGTTCTGTGGTAAAATAAGAGAAATAAGGCTATATCGCTGTCTCAAAGATTCCCAAAGCATATCATTATCTGAAAGGCTTTTAGAAGTCCTGCAATAAATATCTTGGTCTCTGTTTAAATCTGTTTCCTCAGATGTATTTGACTGTGGAATCCTCCAACACCTTTTCGCCCTATGCTGTTAACTTGCGGACATGAACGTACCAAGAGACAGTAATTTTAGAAATGTTGACATAGCCCCTTCCTTTTACAGACGAGGAGAATAAGGACCAGAGAGGTGGGACAATTTATTCAGGAGTCACAGTGTAAGTCACTGGAAGCCAGAATTAAATAGAGGAGAAAGCAGGGCATTTGGAATGAGACAGACCTGGGTTCAAATCCCTGCTCCGCAGTTATCTAACCATGGGATCTTGGGCAATATCTTAATTCCTTCTGAACCTTGATATTTTTATTTGTAAGACTGGCAATATAACGCTGATATCCTGGAACTGTTACCTGTGAAATGTGTTGTGAGTTGGTGGTTCCATTAGAGAACAAGTCTGAAGCCCAGGTGTCAGAACAAGGACAAGCTGGGTGCCCGACTAACTCTGAGGTGAATGGAATCTCATGGCTGGGAGCCTGGCTGAGTTGTGGGATTGACAAGGTGTAGACGAGGACCCGGACAGTGAGCGCTACTGTAGCAGGAGGAGGGGGTGGTAGAGGCTGGGAACCAGACAGCGCTAATTGGTAGTTCCCCACAAGGAAGTATGATTAGAAGGTAGAGACAATGCCTCACTTTCAGACGAACACAACACCCCCTTCCTCTTTTACTGGGCTTTACAAACTGAAGCAGCTGGACCGGAGAAGGGGGAGGTTGGGGAGGGAGTGGTCTAACTCGACAGTGAGAGCCGATCATTGTTTATCTTTGTTCTTTGTTTCCATGCTGGTGAAAACTTGCCATGTTTTACAGGGTCACCCACTAAATAGAATGGTGACTTAGGCTTTATTAATTATAAATTAGTAGCAATTTGCATGGATTATTATGTTTCATGCTCTACGAGGCTTTGGATAAATTATATATAGCCTTTCTGGGGGTGTTGGGATATTTTAGATTGGGATGAGGGTGTTGCAGCATGATCTCCCCTAAAGCAAACTAGTGCTCATATTTACGTGGTGGGTTTTCCTGTCCTGCTTGTCCCTGGCATGTTCCCCCACACAACTGGCTCTATGTGGGTCAGCTCCCCTCCTATACATTCCTACAGCTCCTCTGTAGCATGCTTCCTCGAAAGCACTCAAATAGCATGGCAATGATCTATGGGTCTCTCCCCCCATCCGGTGTCTGGATACTTAAAGAGAGCAAGAACTGAGTCTCATACATCTCTTTCTTCCCTCAGCCCCCAGGGCGGCCTGTGCTCTGAGTCAGTGCTTATTAAAGGTGATTTGAGTGAACGAATGATGCTCTGTTCTTTTTCACATTCTCCTTCTTATTTAACCTCCACAGATCATCGTTTTTCATTCTAAAAATAATCTCCACTTCTTTAGTTTTTCCAGCTTTTTTGATACACAATTGGCACATAACATCGTGTAGGTTAAGGTATACAACGTGATGATTTGATACATGTATATATTGCAAAACGACTACCACAATAAGGTGAGTTATCACTTCCATCACCTTGCAAAATGATCATTTATTTTCTTCCTGTATATCATTGGTCTTTTACAGATGGAATCCTCATCCCTATTTTACAGATGAAGGCAAGGAACCCGCCCTTTAAGTAAACATGCCAGAAATGGGTCACTCTGAATGAGTATCCTCTCTCCTACAGCATCCTCTTGGCACTCTCAGTGCTTGTGGCAGAAGTGACCTTGGCCATGGATGTCGGTGTCAGAGGCACCTCCTCTTACGTGTCCTCAGTGCTCACTACTCTTTTACGGCAGATTTCATTTTTGAAATCAGTTCCAAGTCATTTGGAGCAAAATCTGGTAAAAGAAGGTAAGTGACCCAACTTGAAAATGCCATTTCCATTTCAAAAGAAAGCCCTAGCTGACACAAATCAGAGGCAATCCCAAGGAGAAATTCCAAATACCTTGTGAGCAATGATAATGTCAATGGAATGAGTATATAGACTTTGGAGAGGAGAGTAGTCATTTAGATTCATGAATTCTAGTGTTTTGGTGTGAAACACCTCTTTAATATGGAACCAAACCTTTCAAGAGCTGGGTTCAAATAACAAATGAGAGTGATAAATTCAATCCTTTGAAATGTACTTTCTTTTCTGGCCAGGCCCCAGTTCAGGCTCCCAAGTTGGTTCTCCTGCAGCCACTGATAACATCATGGGCACCTCCAGAGCCTTTCCTGGCATTGTTCTGGGTGTCATTGATGTTAAGCAAATGGGGAAGGAAACACAATTCAGAGCTCACAAAGCTAAGGCGAACTGATTTTCAAGTTCATGACTTTCAAATCCATGGCACAAAAGCATATGCACGTTCGCTAACTAGGTATGTGAAGATGAAGTTATGGCTCTTGGATCTGTTCTTCCCTTTTAATGGGAAACGCTTGTTAATTAATGTTTTTGAAACTTATTTTACCACACGAAGAGGCTTGTTCTTATGCATTTTTGGTTTAATGCCTTCCTACGTGTTTGGGTGAAAAGAATGTGTAAATAAGGCTCTGGAAAATCAAAGGTCTCATGAAATCTGAGCCTATTCAATTCAGCAAACGTTTATTAAACACTGGTGTGTTCTGGGCAGTGTAGTAGGACCTGGGCGCGGAAGAGGAGCAAGACATGGTGCATACGCTAAAGTAATTCACAACCTGATAACAGGATTGACAGGAACACAAATAAATGGCAGGAAAAAGGGCTAGGAGAGCAGTGTGAACAAGAGATAGGGAAGTAGGTGGGAGGATGGGAGAGGACTCGAGGGCACAAGTGATATTTTATTTTTTTTATTTTTTTAAATTTTTTAAATTTGTTTTACTTTTTAAAGATTTTATTTATTTATCTGACAGAGAGAGAGAGAGAGAGAGAACAAGTAGGCAGAGAGACAGGCAGAGGGAGAGGGAGAAGCAGGCTCCCCGCTGAGCAGGGAGCCCAATGTGGGGCTCAATCCCAGGACCCTGGGATCATGACCTGAGCCGAAGGCAGCCGCTTCGGCTGAGCCACCCAGGCGCCCCACAAGCAATATTTTAGTTGAGTCTTAAAGGACAGATTAAATCCTAAGTGTGGTGGAGATTGTGGGCAGGATGGGAAATCCAGATGGAAGAAAGAGAGTAAGTTAGGACCTGGAAAATGCAGAGGATCCTGGTGACATGGTGCCTGATCCAGTCTCCCTGACCATTGAGGTGGGGGTGGGGGAGTAGAGGCATAGACTCAGAGAGAGAGAATGCCAGAGAATGGATGCCTGAACTGGTCTCTCATGCTCTCATGCCGTGGGATCCCCCTTCCCTCCGCTTCCTCTCAGACCTGAGTGATTTCAGGTGCTGTCCTGCAGAGCTTGTTTTGCACACCGATTCATACTAACGTGACTTGACTCTTCCTGCGTATGTCTACATCTTAAAAGGAAAACATTTAAGAACACAGTGATGGAGCTGATGGAGTTACTTTTTTACAGGGAATTTTAAAGATTTATTTATCTATTTGAGAGAGAGAGCAAGTACGCGAGTGTGAGTGTGGTGGGGAGAGGGGCGGGGTGAGGGGAGAGAGATAGTCCCAAGCAGACTCCTCACTGATTCTGGAGCCCAACATGGGGATCCATCTCACCCCCCTGAGATCATGACCTGAGCCAAAACCAAGAGTCAACTAACTGAGTCACCCAGGCGTCCCTACAGGAGAGTTTTATACCTTGAGCAAGGGGCCTGTAAAGAATGTACTAGCCATGGGGACTGGGGGGTGGGGGGACATCGCTGGAGCACATAATCATTCCATCATAGTGGGTATGTGAGCACTGAAGAAAGAGGGTCTCTGTTCAGGCGTGTGCATTTGGGAGAGCAGAAGAGGGAGGCGGTAGATAAAACCTCAAGTTGGGATTGATGGTCCTATGTCTTATCTTGGTATCTTCCAGTGAGCTCACCAATAAGCTCTATTTCTCCCTGGTGCTTATTTATGTGCCAGTTTCCCATTTTTATCCTTTCTCATCTTCTTCCTTTAACTCCATCCGCTTTTTCCAGATCCAACACCGTCATACATCCACCATATGGCACGATGTTATAATTTGGCAAACACCAGTAAAATGAAATCAAACTCTCCTTCACATTGCCCTTTTCTTCCCTTTCCTTCTGTTGCTAGTTGTGGTTCTGTGGGAGGCTCACGCAGCTGGTAGCCTGTTGAAGGAGCCATAAAATGATGTAAGATGCCACTTCGGAGATAAACACATTGATCCTGCAAAATGCCCAAGCTTAACAGTGGAAGGGAAATCCAGCAGAGACCTGAGACAGATGAGTTCATTGTGATTGTGTTCTTTGGCATTAAAGCATATTGGTTACACCATATGTCACATACCCACTATCTCGAAGGCATAAAGTATTCCACTGAAATGCATTTTAAAAATTACTGAAGTTATCATGTCAGGGATAAAATTAACACTTTTCCATTTGAATCTTTATAAAACACAATCACTCTCTCACCTTCATTTTGAGTATTTTAGAAAGAATGTAAGAACAACCTTCAGATCAAAAACTAATGATGTAATGTATGGTGATTAACATAACGAAAAAAAAAAGAACAGCCTTCAGCATATTTTTTCATTTGTTTTAAACAAGAGCAAATTTACAGAAAAATTGGAAATACTGTACAAAAACACTCATTTTTCCTCAACCATTTGGGAATAAGTTGGTGAAATAAGGCCCCATCATTCCCCTTAATATTTGTTATGGGCTGAATGGAGTCCCCTTGACATTCTTATGAGTCTCTAATTCTTGGGACTTCAGAATGTGACTGAATTTGGAGGTAGGGCCTTTAAAGAGGCAATTAAGTTAAAATGAGGGGATTGGGATGGGCCTAATCCAATGTGACTGGTGTCCTAATAGGAAGAGGAAATTTGGACACAGATGTGATACAGAGGGAGGATGATGTGAAGACATAGGGAGAAGCCGGCCATCTACAAGCCAAGGCCTGGAACAGACCCTTCCCTCAGAGCCCTCAGGAGGAACCAACCCTGCAGACATCTTGATCTTGGAATTCCAGCCTCCAGAGCTGTAAGAAAATACATTTCTGTTGTTTAAACCACCTAGTCCGTAGCACCTTGTTATGACAGGTATAGCAAATGAATATAATACTGTAGTGGACATTTCCTAAACAAGGGCATTTTTCCACACAACCAGCAATACAACCATCAGAACCAGAAAATGAATCCTTAGCTCTCATTCAAGTTTCATGAGTTGTCCCTGTGCAGAAAAAGGATCCAGTTGAGAAGCACGTCTTGCATTCAGTAGGTCCTTAGGCCAGAGTGGTTCCTCTGTTTTCCTTTGACTTTTGTGACACTCATGCTTTTCAAGGTTGCAGGCCAGTCATTTTGTAGAATGTCCTTCATTTCCTTTGTCTCATGGTTCTACACTATGATATTCAGATTATGCTCTTTTACGGCAAAGATGGTGGATGATTTCCATTTGTCTTTTTCCAGGTGATGTTCACTTTGTCACTTGATTACTGTGGTAGCGGCTTGTCCTCTGTAAGTATCTTCCCTTTACAAATATCGAGTATTTTGTGAAGAGTTATTTTGAAAATGCAAGTATGTTGCAAACTTTCAATTAATTAATTAATTTTTCTATTAAGTTTCTATTATTTCTATTAAGTTTCTATTAAGTTTTCTATTTTATTTAATGGGTTATAATATGTTACTATCATTTCTTTTGATGCTTAAATTGCTCCCAATTTAGAAAATGGGAGCTTCTTCAAGATATCCTCTGTGTTCTTTTGACATGTCCCAATATGCTTTGAATCCTTTCTTGCTTTTTAACACAAGGAGATATTCCAGGCCCATATTGCAATTTTCCTGCTTTAGGCCTGGGATTGGCTATTTCTCCAAGGAATCTGGTTGCTTTAGTGGACAGTGGTATTTAGGGTCCAAAATTGGGAAAGTAAGTATGCTCATTCCTGCGGGGGTATCACTGCTCCTGTGACAAAACTAGAGAACGTGTGTGTATGTATATTCGCACATATACATGCACCTTTATTTGTTTCTTTATCTATGCCTGCATCTATCTATGTATCTACCCATGTCTGTCTGTCTATCTACCTACCTTAAAAATAATGAGTTCAAACTGCTACCTTCCATTTCAATTCACCGTTACGGGGCTCTGACTTCCCACACTAGGCTGCCCACTCTCCTCACCTTGCTCAGGGTCTGATCCCCACACTGGGCAGCCCTACCATGGGGGTAACCTCCTCCCTTCACTTCTGTCCCAGGCTCTAACACCTCACATAAAGGCCCTCTTTACACCTCTTGATACCTGCGCTGAGCAGCCCTCTCCATGTATGCACTTCTCAGACTGCTTGGACACTGAATTCTGCTCAGGTGCTTCTCTACCCCCACCCCTACCTTATCCTACAGCCTTCCCTGCCCCATCTAATGGCTTTAGGATTGAGTTGTTCAGGACCAGAAGGGGAAGGGATAAAGAAGAGAAAAAAAATCATACTTAAGCTCACTCATTTTAAGTAACTATTTTCATTTTAGTTTACTTTCAATCTTGACCTTGTATATATATATATGTATATATATATACTGAATTTGGAGGTAGGGCCTTTAAAGAGGCAATTAAGTTAAAATGAGGGGATTGGAATGGGCCTAATCTAGTGTGATATACATTGGGCCTAATCCAATATATATACACATACATATATATTATAATATATATATATCTACAGTTATCATAGAGTAATGCAATTGTTTTATATTTAAGGTTAACATTTAAATTCTTCTTATTTTTCTACATAGCTTTTATAAAAAGTTATTATTGGCCATAGAAAATGCCTTAAGAAGATAAGCCTTAATTTACTCAATCATTTCTCTCTTATTGGTTATTTATGTTGTTCCTAATTGTTCCCATATAGATAATGTGGGGAATCTCCTCATGAATATGACTTCCCTTGTCTGTTAGATTAATTTCCTTGGATGATGCCCAGGAGTGGGATTATATGGCTGGAGAACATGAATCCTCTTGAATATGTGCAAAGAACTTAGCTAAGGGTTTAGCACCCTAGTAAGTCCTCAACACATGTTTATTGAATCAAATAAGGATATCGCTTTCCCTTTTTTCTTCTTAAACAATTTGCTTGATTTGGACAAGTTGCTTAACTTTTCTAAACCTCAGTTTCCTCATCTCTAAGTAGGGTAAGCCACAGTCTAATTGTACTGTTAACTCCTCACCCCTTCTCATGGGAGACTTTGTGAAGTCCCTTATCTGTAGGTACTTGAGGGAGACTAATGTCTGTCCAGTCTGCCTCAGACCCTGTCTGGTGCCCCTTGGCTCTACATTGCCCACATAGCATGTCCTTTGTCCTTCACAGGCAATTCCTAGTGTCACAGACTCTAATCCTAATTGTAAAGTTCTCAGAACACCGACTGTTCCCTGCTTCCTGCTTCTGTCTCCGCTGCAGCCGCAGCTGAGGTGCGCCCATCTCTCCATTCTGCTCAGTGGTGAATGAGGAGCGATAGACATGGCTCTGGATGATTTGAGTGGAAAGGAAGCATCATTCCAGAGCAAGTGGAATCTAAAAAGAATTTCTTGACTGTAGAAATCAGGAATGTATGATATTTGCTGTGTTCCACTGTAAAACATTGTTCTCTGCATTTAGAAGCCTGAGGATTTTTTGTTATTGTTGTTGATGATGATGTCTTAATGGTTCCCTTAAGCCTTTTTGACTTTATTATTTTTTTAAAGTTAAAAACATCAAAGCAATGTATAAATGAAATAAAACGTGATCTAGCACTGCCAGATTTTTAATAGAAAATGGCAGCTCTTCTCCATCCCTTCTTATCTTGATTGCTTCTCTGAGGCAACTACTTTTAACTCTTTTAGCCATTGTTTTCCTAATATTTGCCTCCATATTTCTAAATAACATTTTAAAATACAAGTTGCATTGGCTTTGCGTCTTGGTAAAATAACTAGAGTGAATTTTGTTATTTGTTAAGAAAACAAATGTATTAAAGGATTTAGGTGGCTTACTGAATTTGGGGGCATTCTGGAGAAAATGGATTGAAGCTGAACTTCTAGAAATAATGTCCCAGACCACACCACAGATTAGCCTGCTGAGGAAACTGTGGCTACTGACCGCAAAACCACACAGCCAGGTCCATCCTTAGGAAGCATGCCAGCCAGAGGTCTCTCAATCAGTGTTTATGTGGGAGCCCATCATGGCTGCATGTCTATATATAGATCAATGTGTAAACTAAAACTCATTGTGCAGCTCCCCTTCAGCTCACTTCGGCCACCACCCACGCCAGCCCCTCACCAGTGTTTCCTTTGCTTTCTCACTTCTTTCAAGTATGTATGTGTGATTGGTGGAATCTAGCTGCAAGTTTAAATGTGAAAAGCGAAGTGTGTCATTTTTTCACAGAGAGCTTGGTGACCCAGTGTGTGGGTTGCGTGCTGTCTACTTTTTCCATTAGAATATTAATACTATAGTATATTAGTTATAGTATATAACTACATTAATCATAGTTATTTTTTGATGGTCTGATAATTTCTAACATCCTTGCCATATCTGAGTCTGGTTCTGATGCTTGTTTTGTCTCTTCAAACTGTGCTTTTTGCCTTTAAGGATGTCTTATAATTTTAGGTGGAAAGCCAGACATGATGTACTGGGTAAAAGATGCTGCAGTAAACAGGCCATTAGCAGTGTGGTGGTAAGGTGTGTGTGGGGAGTGTTCTACAGTCCTGTGATCAGGTCCCAGTCTTTTAGTGAGCCTGGCCTGGGACTGTGAACTTCACGCGTGCTTCTCAGTTCTTCCCTCCCCTCTTGGGTGGGACAGGGTGGCTAGAGTCAGCTGGAGTTGGGTATTTCCCTTCCACAAAGTCAGTTAGGCTCTGATAAAACCCCAGCAGATTAGGGTCTGACTAAACAGTTCTCCTAAAGTCAGGCCTTGTTAAGAATGGAATGCTCCTTTTCTCCTTCTTCTGGAAGCATGAGAAGAATTTTTTCTGATCTTCACTGTGAGAACCTGGTAGAGCTCCAGGAGGCAAAATTCACAAAAGTGTGGGGGTCCTCTCATGACTGAGTCCCCATTAAGTTTTAATGCTCAAACTTGTCCACTCTGTGCCTCCCCCAATTTATCAATTACAGTTCAGGTTTCCTATCCTCCAGGCACTGGTTCCAGCTGTGGTTTCTACCCTGGTGTGTTGTGATTCTCGGGATCTGTCTACCTGTCTCTCCAATTTGGAGAGAAGCACTTCGCCCTGTGACCTCAGTTCTCTGATGGATCTAAGAAGACTTGTTGATTTTTAGTTTGTTCACTTTTTACTTGAGAGGACAGAGTGATGACTTCCAAACAACTTATATGCTGGACCAGAAACTGGAAGTCTCCTCCTGACATTTTTGGATGTTCTAAAGTATTTCTCTGCCAGAAGAGGACCAGTAAAGTTAGAAAAACCCCATTCAATGTGGCAGATTAATTTCATATGTGTTTAGTAGGTTTTATTTGAGACAACCTGAAAGACTGGCAATGACATGGGGTTTGGAAACCTGATGTGACTGATATCTGCCTGTGTGATTTTGGACATGTTACTTACTCTCTCTGAGGGTCAGTTTTCTAATACGTAAAATGGAGGTTGGATTATACTTCTTATAGAATTGCCTTCCTGTTGTTATTTTTATTCCTAATTTAGAGAATAGGAGGCAGCTGGGCAGGATAGTGAGGAAATCTCTTCCTTTACTGTGTCCTCACTTGGTTTTGTGCCCTGCTCTACTAGTGTATTTCTAACAGTAACTGTCTTTACTACCTCTTCTATCTTTGATGTTAAGCCTTCAATGTCATCCTTGTCTGTATATAAAGATAGAATCTATAGGGCTTTGCTATAGTATTACATTCTTCCACGAGCATCAAGGAAACCCTGACATAGACATCTGGCTGAAGTTTGCAAATTGGTGATTTCTGTTTCCAGCAAATTTTCTTTTCTGAGTCAGAATAATTTGAAACTCCCTATATGTTCCATTGGTACTATGTTAAGTAGCATCTCGATTTCAGTGACCATATTAGTAGTCAGGACATTACTGAGGATAGAGTTACGTTTGGCTGTAGGAATTCCACAGCTTCTTTCCCCGTGTCTTGCTAAGTGAAGTACTTAGACTCTCAGTTCCTCATTATGAAGATTCTAGGACACACCCCGATGAGTACGTTCAATTTGTTTCTAGCAACCTTTCCTTGGCAGATGAGCTAAAAGGTCAACTGTTAATTAAGGTGGAGCAAAAATAAGGTGAGCACTGGCTGAGTCATGGGTTGGGACTTGGAGCACTTCAAAGCTGGAGATGGTTGGGTCCAAGTAAGTTGGATCTGTTTCCTCCTGTTGCTGTTTCCAAAGGCCCTCATGGAGGAGGGGAGGAAATGAGAACCAAGAGGCGAAAGACCAAAGGATGAGGAGAGGAGAGGGCAAGAGATAAAGAGGAAAGATAAGAAGGAAACTAAACTTTATCGGGTGTTCCTCAGGTATCAGTAACCATCTTATGCATTTCATTCTATTGCTCCTTAGAGCCATCCTCTAGAGTAGCGATCACTCCTGTTTGTCCAGTATCTGCTTTGTGCCATGTACTGTGTGATGGGCCTGGTGATGTCATGATGAATACTTCATTCACATCTGCCTGAACAGGAGGTGTTGACAGTCTAGTAGGGGACTCTGACATTGAGAGAGTTTCCATACAGGGCACTAAGTGCCTTGGGAGTGCCTGAAGAGTTTTCAGGCAAAAGTAATTAGTATTGCCTGGGGGAAGTAGGTCTGGAAAGAATAAGGTGCATGTGGAGACGGTCCTCTAAGTGGAGGGAGAGGTATATGCAAACATGAGGGCATAGAACATCATCATATAATTTGCTGCGGCTGGAACACAGGGAGTAGAGGAAGGGAGTGGCCTGATCATGGTGGGTCCTCTGGGCCAGCCCAAGTTTGGGCTTCATGATGAGGGAGAAATGCCTCAGCAGAGAAACAGCTTGGTAGCATCTGTCTTTTAGGCAGGCTCCTCTAGCAGCATCGTGCAGGATGGGTTGGAAGTTGTTGAGAATGAAGTGGAGGTGATTCCAGAGAAAAGTCTGTTTAAACAGTCTAGACACAGACTAATACATGCCTGAATAAGACATTGAGGGTGAGAAAATTCACGGACTCCAGTGACTGTTATAAAACAATAGAGCTTAGTGACTGATTGTATGGTGATGGGAAGGATGAGGGAAATCTAAGATAATAGTCAAACTTCTGGGTAGGGTAATTAGGATCAGAGTAGCCCACTACCTTGTGTTAGAAATTGGTCCTGGCAGTCACCCCTTGCTGCCTCTCTAATGCAGTTGCCAAGGAAGCAACAGTGACAAAATTGTTCCTTTTGGAACCAGTACTGGGGCTGGAGCATGCAGATAAGGGTCTATCTCCTCTTCCTCTGAGTCTCAATATTGGAACATCCTACCTAGATGTGGAAGAGAAGGGTCAAGCTGGCCAAGTCAACTTGCCTGTCCAACCACATTCCCAAATGAGATGGAAGAGCAAGAGAGTGGAGGATACACAGAATTTAGTTTACAGTAATCTCATGCCATCACTCAATGTGCTTCAGTCTATGTCTTGGATTAGGACCAATCTGTTTTGTAACTCTTCCACTTTGAGTGGGGTGGATGGAAAAGTAGGAGGCAAATGAAAAAAAGGAGCAAGAATTTCCTCTTCTATATCCTGGAGAAGAAATTTAGGAGAAACTGGCTTGAGATGGGGAGATGATAATCATTTCATTTTTTTTTTTTAAGATTTTATTTATTTATTTGAGAGAGAGAGAGAGAGGGAGAGAGAGCACAAGCAGGGGGAGCGGCAGGCAGAGGGAGAAAGAGAAGTGGGGCTCAATCCCAGGACCCAGGGACCATGACCCGAACTGAAGGCAGACACTCAACTGACTGAACCACCCAGGTGCCCCAATCATTTCATTTTGATATGCAGAGTCTGAGATGACGGTAGAACATCCAGGTAGTAAAGTCCATTACAAAGTTGAAAATAAGATTCTAGAGCTCAGGAGGGAGGTCTGGGCTAGAAAAACGGGTTATGGTATTATCTGAAAATAGGTGATAGTTGAAGTCTTGTCTGTGGTTCACAACAGGGGACGCAGAGTAAACACCGGGAGCATGCAATTTAAGGGACAGGTGGGGAAGATCGCTCATGAAGGTGAGTGCTGAGAAATGAATGGGTAGGAGAAAAACCTGGCAAGTGAGGTCTGGGAAGCTACAGGAAGAAAGTCCTCAAGAAGAGTTGTCAGTAGGGCATAAGGACAGGTATGGAGCACCAGGAGAATAGCTTGGAACAGCTACGAAGAAAAGGTGGAAAGAACAGAAAGAAGATAAGTAAAAGGCATTTTCAAGCTGCCATGAGAGCATAGCTGAAAATGGAACCCCACCAATCATGGTGCCAGTCCCCATGAAAATGCCACTTCAGCAACAGTCAAATGTCAGATTGCTAGGATTGGGGATTTGCTGGGTGAATGTGGTGGGAGGACAAAAGAATGGGGAGCCGAAAATGTTGGGTTCCAGTTCAAAAAGAAGGGAAGACATTTCAAGTGGGATTGGGAGACTCTAATAGGCTGCAGAGTTCTAGCGACTGCCTTGGGGTCTCTATGCAGTAAGAGACTAGTGCAAAGGCAGGAAGATGAAGAGGTGGTGGTTTATAGACTGAAATGTTGGAGTTTAAGGTTTCAGAGGCAAAACTGCTCCTCATGATGACAAGGGCCACTGTGGCCATGGGAGTAGATTGTAGAGGGGGGAGGGAGTTGGAGTTTATTGTCACTGAGGCTTGGGACTAAGAGGCTAGTGTGTTAGGTGTGCTGCCCATGTGGACACTGAATTCATTTCAGATGATAGCAGGTCTAAGGTGGAGAGGAAGACAACCAGGTATCAAAATACTTGATGAATGTAGAATTGTGATGCTCACTTTGGTGGATTGTTACCTAGAAGAGTAGAAGGAGGAATACAAAATGGTTGAACCGTAAGAAAAAGGGATTTGGTACAGGAGGAAAAATAACATCTTGAGAGCATTATTAGAGACTTAAGAGAATGCCGACCTTTGGTGTCCCTGTAAGGGAATGAGCAGCCTCCATGAAAAAAGAAATTAATATCCTCAGGGAGGAGACAGGATTCAAACAGTCAAGGAAGTAGAGAGAACATTATTAGGAGGATGTCATCCCAGAGGTGGCTTATATTGCATATGGCATTTTCTGTTTCATTGACTTTTTTCTATTAAGTATTATTAATATATTGTTTAAATTATTATGGCTCTAGAATAAAATTTAATTTCTGGTGTTTGAAGTCCAACTTTGTTGCTCTTTTTTCCTTTCAAAGTTTCTTAGTTATTCTCACTTAATAAAATTATTTCACTGTTATTCAAACAGATTTTGAATAAATGTATATAGTGGGCCTTTGAACAACCCAGGTTTGAACGGCACAGGTCCACTTACATGTGGATTTTTTTCTTTTCCTGTGAAAAGCTTTATTGTTTTCATTGGATCCATGGCTTGGGAGAGGCCTCCAGGGTAAAAAGCTGCCTGCAGGGAGAGCCTCAGGCAGAAGCTCTGGCACCAGGGGGATGCCAGGGGGCCCCTCAAAGACTGCTAGGCTCCTGAGGCTCCTGGGTGTGCTTGAGGGTGAGTCTTTCTGAGAGATATTCATCCAGCCCAGCCTGGGGGCCAAGCCTGTGAAGTTGGCCAGGTGGTCACCATCTTCTCAATGAGTTTCACCTGCTCACCCAGGAAGCCGTTCTCCAGGAAGCCACAGAGATGAGGGTCTGAGTGGGCCGAACTTCGGGCACACAGATCCAAGAGGGCCTGCTTCAGGTTTTTCTCCAGGACCATGCAGATTCCACGGAATCCAGAGTTTTATCCCACTCATCTTGCAACAGCTTCTGCATGTCCTGGAAATGGGCGCAGCCCTGGGCTGGTTTTGCATCTTCAAAGGATGCTGCCTGTCCTCATTTTTCTCCTCTGCCAACTCTCGGAAGAAGTGGTCCATGCCCTCTTCGTGGCATGAGAGCCAGATCTTCGTGGTCAAAATAGAAACTCAGAGAGAGAAAAGTGTAGGAGGCCTGCAGATGCATGTTGACCAGGCGGCTGATGGCAGTTTCCACCTCAGTGGAATAATTCTGATGAATCTGAGTGCTCGTGGTTGCTCAGCAGTAAGGAGCTAAGCTCAGAAGGTGGTGTTGGCTGGTTCCAGAGGCAGAGGATGGCTGAGAAGATGCCTTTACAGGTCACGACTGGACAAGAGTTTGGAGGGTGGTGGTCGGCTGAAAGAAGGGGTGCCCCTGGGTCTGTTCTGTCCAAGCACGATTGAAGCAACGGACAGATCTGGACGACCATCAGGACCACTGCCTATACAAGGATTTTTTATAGTGCAGTGCTGTAAATGTAGTTTCTCTTCCTTGTGGTTTTCTTAATAACATTTTCTCTTCTCTACCTCTCTTTATTTTAAGGATACGGTTTGTAGTACATATAACATACAAAATACAGTGTTAATTGTAAAGAAGAAAGAAGATGTTATCAGTAAAGCATCAGTCAGCAGTAGGCTATCAGTAGTTAAATTTTGGGGAAGTCCAAAGTTATGTGCGGAATTTTGATTGTGTGGAGGAGTCAGTGCCCCTAACCCCCAGGTTGTGCAAGGGTCAACAGTACTTTAATCTGGGTCTAATTGATACCCTCACCTTTTGTTGTAGGTCAAGTTCTCTGGGAAGCAGACTCTGAGAGGAATATTTCCATGTAGTAGGTTTATTAAGAAGTGCCCTTGGGGTGGGGGGCGTCTGGCTGGCTTAGTCGGAAGAGAGTGTGACTCTTGACCTAGGGGTTGTGAGTTCAAGCCCCACATGGGGTATAGAGATTACTTAAGTAAAGAAAACCTCGAAAAAAAAAAAAAGTACTTCTCTGGGCATGAAGGAAGTGGGACGAGGCAGAGCAAGGGGTTGAACTGTAATGAAGTCACGGACAGGGGCCTCAGCTGACCCCAGAAAGTTCCAGGAATAGGATGGAACTTCATAGTTGTCCTGAACTGAGGCAAAGGGGACCAGGCCTTTGTGAAACTTCCTCCCCAACCACTGAGCAGTCACCTGAGAACTACCCAGGAGAGAAGGCGCCTTTCTTCAGATAAGGGAGGTTCCTTGAGAACAAGCGGGCAGAAGCAGTTAGCATCCAACACTCTGCAGCTAAAGGAATGAGTGTCTTGGTTCTGAAGTGGGAAATCTGGATGGCACATCACAACGTCCACTTCAACAAAATGGGTGCATATTGCGTCTTCTCATTTATTCACATTTTTTTTGCAGAGATTTTCAAAGATTCAAATAATCACAAAGACATAATTTTTTTCATATATGCCAACCACACTGCTTGTTAAATTTATTACAGGTTTTTTTGTATTTTGTGTTAGAATGTTGAATAAGAACTTTTCCCGTGAGATTTTCTAGCTGTGTATTCCTTGTATGTAAGAACAATGTGTATGGATTACTATATTTGTTTATTATATTTTTTCAGCTTTATTAAGGTATGATTGACACAATAAACAACACATATTTAAAGTGCATACTTAGATGAGTTTTTTAAAATTTAAATTCAATTAATTAACATATAATATATGATTTGTTTCAAGAGTACAGGTCTGTGATTCATACTTATGTGAGTTTTGACATATATATTCCTTTATAAAAACATCATTGCCCCCAGAAGCTTCCTTATGTCCCATTGTCAGCCATTCTTCCCTAGTGTCAGCTCCTGGCCCAAGGCAACCACTCATCTGCTTTCTGGCACTATAGATTAGTTTACATTTTTGAGAATTTCTTATTAACGGAATCAGAGTACCTATCCTTTTTTTGCTTGTCTTCTCAGCATAATTACGTGGAAATTCATCCATGTTGTTTTGTGTATCAGTAATTCGTTTCTTCTCATTGCTGTGTAGTATTCTATCATAGATAGACCACACTTGGTTTATCCATTTACCAGCCGATGGATATTTGCTTGTTTCCAGTTGGGGCTGATTATAAATAAAGCTGCTGTGAACATCTGTGTACAAGTCTTTGTGTGGACATATGATTTCTTTTCTCTTGGGTAAATGTTTACAAGTGGAATGGCCTGGTCATAGGGGAAATATGTGTTTAACTTTTTTTTTTTTAATCAGATTGTCTGTTTTCCAAACTATTTTCAAAATGATCATGTCCTTTTACATTCTCAACAGCAGTAAATGAAAGTTTCAGTTCTTCCATATCCTTTGCCAGTACTCAGTATGGTAAGACTTTTTAATGACCAATGATGTTGAGCATCTTTTCATGTGCTTATTGTATTTATTTTTACAGATCTAACTTAATTCTGATTATTTCTAAAACATATTTATATATTTAGTTGGGTTTTCTAGGTACACAAATAAATCATGTGTAAGTTACGCTATTTATTTCCTTTCAAAGATGCTGTCTTAGTTCTGTTTTTTGTTGAGAACTTAAATAGTAGTGCTATCTTTGGCTTTACCCTGACTAACGTAGTCAGTTACAAGTCACATAATATTATTGGCATTAGAATATTTAATTCTTTAAATATACTTGTTTCCATCCAAATTTGCTAAGATTTTTGTTAAGCAGTTTACCCTTAGGGCTGCCTGGGTAGCTCAGTCAATTAAGCGTCAGATTCGATCTCTCAGCTCAGGTCTTGTCTCAGCTCTCATTTTGTAAACAAGACCTCAGCTCAGGTCTTGATCTCTCAGCTCAGGACATAAGGAAGCTGAGTTCTTTTTTTTTTTTTTTTTTTTTTTTTTAAAGATTTTATTTATTTATTTGAGACAGAGAGAATGAGAGAGACAGAGAACACATGAGAGGGGGGAGGGTCCGAGGGAGAAGCAGGCTCCCTGCTGAGCAGGGAGCCCGATGCGGGACTCGATCCAGGGACTCCAGGATCATGACCTGAGCCGAAGGCAGTCGCTTAACCAACTGAGCCACCCAGGCGCCCAAGGAAGCTGAGTTCTTAAAAGAAAGAAAGAAAGAAAGAAATTTACCTTTAAATTACATTTTTTCCACAATATTAAGATAATTATGTTTCTCCTTTTTCCTTTTTAGATATAAAAACGGAAAAAACTACATACTATTTTCTAATTTTTTTGTAGATGTAAACTTTTATGATGAGCATCTTCCTATGCATTGACGATCATTCCATAACATTATGATTAAAGGCTGCTTAGTATTTTATTTTATAGTGGTACTGAAATTTAGTTGGCCAGTCTTCTATTATAAAACATATAGGTTATTTAAACTTTCTCTTTTGCTATTATAAATTTCGTTGAGATAAATATTGTTGTAAATTAAATCTTCATGTGCATGTAGGCCTATCCAGCTAAAATTTCTAGATGTGCAATGCTAGGTCAGAGTCTGAATATTTTTAATGCTTTAATATTTACTATAACATTTCTCCCAAGAAAGTAGCCATTTACAGTTTACAAAATTCTAATCTGCTCTTATAATTTGAGGGATGACCAGTGTTGCCTCATGTGCCATGAACATTTGCTTTAGTAATTTTCATTTGCTATTGATTTTACTGATCATTTTATTTATTTTTTTAAAACACTTTTATTTATTTATTTGAGAGAGAGAGAGACTGAGGGAGAGAGACAGAGACAGAGAGCACGGTGAGGAAGAGAGAGAGAGGGACAAGCAGACTTCTGCACTGAGTGTGGAGCCCAATGTGGGACTTGATCCCAGGACACTGAGATCATGACCTGAGCTGAAATCAAGAGTCAGATGCTCAACTAACTGAGCCTCCTAAGTGCCCCTGATTACGCTGATCGTTTTAAATGTGTGTTTTATTTTTTATTTTCTATTTTACTTCTTTGTTTCCTTTCTGTTTGGTTATATGTACAGTTGATCCTTGTCATTTGTGGATTCTGTATTTGCAAACTCATCTACTAAGTAGATTGGTTTGTAATCTCAAGGTCCACATGCATGGCATTTCTGCAGTCATACACAGACATGTGCAGAGCAGTGAAAATTTTGAGTTGCCTGACATACATGTTTCTGGCTGAGGTCAAACAAGAGGACTCTCCTTTTGTCTCAGCTCTCATCTTGTAAACAAGAGTACTTTACATGGTCTATGTAGTGCCATGCTTTTGCATTGTTATGCCTTTTGGTGGTGATTTCACTGTTTGAAACGACCCAAGCACAGTGCTGAAGGGCTGTCTGGTGTTCCTAAGTACAAGAAGGCTATGATGTGCCTCCCCAAGAAAATACTGTGTTAGACAAGCTTCATTCAGGCATCATCAGTTACAGTGCTATTGGCTGTGAGTTCAATGTTAATGAATCAACAATATATATTTAAAAGTTCTCTTTAAACAGAAAAAAAAATAAAGTCATGTATTGATCAATGGATGTAAACATTGTGACCAGAAGCTTGTAGGAACCTAACCGTGTATTTGCCCTAGGAGCAGTGGCTCAGTATTTGCTAATTCAGTGTTTTTTGAGGACTTTAAAAACATAACTGCTGCCAATAATGAGAACTGACTGTTCTATGTTTTCTATGGATTTTGCCCCCAAGATTTAGAAGGTCTGCTCTCAGCTCATTATCATCTTTGCCCCCTTCTGAGCACTTATTTCCCAGAATCATTTGCCATCTGGGTTCCAGTTCAGGGTCTACTGGTGAAAAGTAGTCATGTGAGGTTAGGAAGGTGGAAGAGAAGGAGAAGACATCTGTTCCCCACCACCAGCGGCAGATGGTTAAGTGGGCAG
Organism: Neomonachus schauinslandi; assembly: GCF_002201575.2. Taxonomy (NCBI): domain Eukaryota; kingdom Metazoa; phylum Chordata; class Mammalia; order Carnivora; family Phocidae; genus Neomonachus; species Neomonachus schauinslandi. The sequence goes on along the minus strand of NC_058404.1, from coordinate 47,611,683 downwards.
ATGGTGGCATCCTGGTTTGTGTGTTACATGAAGCCTGCAGCAGCTTCCCACAGAGATGTTGCAAGGAACCTGTTTTGATGCTTCAGTGGGCTGAATCATTAAGAAATCATCCTTTCCCAACAGCCTACCACAATAGTCCCAACCTCTGCTTCCTTCAATCTTCCAATAATTCTCTAAGCACCCGGTTCTCTGTTGTATTCCTTATTTGAAACACTAGACTAGTTTTTGTTTTCTTGACTGAAGCCTGACTAATACAGTTTTGATACTGGAAGAGGGTGCCTTCTCTCTGAAGGATGAAGGGAGCACAAATGTCGGATGACCAGACTGCTGGTCTTCATCAGAATCCATGTCCTTCTCTTCATCTTAGGCATACAGCTAAGCAAGATTTCTTGCTTTCCTTATGTCTAGGTGGGCCTTGTGAGCAGAACTCTTCCCTATCCTCTTCCCAACACCATGGACTATGCCATGAGCAAGAAATACATTTTACTGTGATACATCATTGAAATCGTGGGACTCTTTGTTTTAGCAGTTTGCCTACCCTAATACAAATGGTATTTTAAAATGGTACTAGTGCCTCCTTTTTATATTTCTAAAAATATTCTTAGTTCTGTTATCACCAATGATAAGAATGAAACAGTATTGATTAATTCCTCCCTTAATAAGATGAAAAACTTACTGTGTGTTTACTTCCATTTACTTTTACTCCTATCTTTGTTGGTATAATCTGAAATTACATTGGGGTTATACTTAATTTTTTTGACATTTGCTTTCTATCTTAAAGTCATATTTCCAATAATTATTTAGGCTTCATTCAACATAGAACAGGTGTTAATGCTCACCAGTCATCCTTTTACTGCATAAATTAGCCTTTGTTGAGTTCTTTCTTTGTTGTATGTCTCGGTTTCTGTAAGAAGCCTTCCGGTACTTGTCTTAGGAAAGATACAGAGAGAAGATAGTGCTTTCAGAGTCCTTGAACAGCTGAGACTGTTTCTTTGTTGTTTTTCTACAGGATTTGACTGAGTCCATAATCTTGATCAACTACCTTAATCCCTCAAAACTGTAATAGTTGACATATCTCCTTTTAGCATTTAATATGGTTTTATAGGAGAAGATTGAAGTTAGATGGATTTTCTTCCTTTTTAGGTTACCCTTCCCTCTCCCCTAAATGCTTATAAGACTTTTTTCCACAAAATCTTGATATTTACAAATACTATCATGTGTATCTATGGGTTGGTTCTTGTTCATTAACTTCGCTTGGTACTCAGTGAGCCTCTTTGAAATGTTGAGACTTCTGCCAGATACCCTGCTAAGTGCTCTGTGTATATTACCTGATGACAACACTATGAGGTGACAGCTATTATCCCTCCCAATTTACAGATGATGAAATTGAGGTTCAAGGACTCATAGAAGATCATCAACAGAGTTAGGATAGGAACTTTGGTCTACCTCACTATAGGGTCTGAGCTTTTAGTCACTGTACCACACAATTTTTTCAAAGGAAAGAAATATCTCCTTTACTGTATAAACTCTACAATTTTGCTTTTGCTTCCTTGGTTCCTGATTCTCCTTCAGAGACAAGACAATTGCCCATATGGCAGGTCTCTCTTGTGTGTGTTTACTTCTTATATATGCTAGTTTTTATTTTGTCATTCTTTTCTTTTATATTATCGTAGAGTTTGGCAAACTTACCCTTCATATTTGGATTATGTTTTCTGCAGCTTTGTGCTTGTTCTTTTCTGATACTAATGCATTTAAATTTTTTTTTTTTTTTTTTTTTTTTTTTAAAGATTTTATTTATTTATTTGAGAGAGCGAGAGTGAGAGAGAGCAAGCACATGAGAGGGGGTAGGGTCAGAGGGAGAAGCAGACTCCCCGCCGAGCAGGGAGCCCGATGTGGGACTCGATCCCGGGACTCCAGGATCATGACCTGAGCCGAAGGCAGTCGCTTAACCAACTGAGCCACCCAGGCGCCCTGCATTTAAATTTTTTAAACAGGATTTTTCACTTTTCATTTTCCCTGCCTCATCAATTTCCATTTCTATTTCTCTGCCCTTTAGCCAGATTCACTGACATCTCAGTCTTTCCTCAGTTTTGTTAAGATCTTGTTTTACAGTCTGTTTTCTCTCATTTTCTTCTGTCTCAGGTATTAAACAGTGCTCAAGGGTATGCTCTTCCTCTCTGCTGAGTACTGTGCTCTCCATCCTTTACGTCTTGGGATATTTTCATAAGCCCCATGGTGGTTTTGTTGCTTTTAATGACCCCCCGGTTGGTGGGAGCTCTGCTCAGTGCCCGTGGTTTCCCATAAACAGTGGAAGTGGATGCTGTTTGAATCCTCCTCTCAAATCATGAGGAGAAGGGATTGTCAACGTAAATGTACATTACCTGTCCAGCAGTACATCATTCTGGGAAGAAAATGGAAACAGTTGCTGCAGAGGTGGGTCTGGGGAGAGGAAGGGAAGATTTCATTTTTGTATCACTTCTTTTGTCACAGAATCATCTTTTGGACCTGCCTCTATTTGGGCCAGCCTCTATGCCTGCGGTTTTACCTGGTAAGGTCCTGATGTTGCCGTCTTAGAAGGAGAACTTGAGACTTCGGTGTGGATAATGGTGACAGTGGGACAGACCATTTGTGGTAGGTGTGGTGGGTAAGTGGTGGCGGTGGTTGAGTACCTGTTTCACACTACTCCTGAGGATTGGGTCTATGCCTGCCATATGCAGAAGAATAGCACTAGGGCCCGAAGCATCACAGAATCTTGCTCCCTTCAGCAGTGGTTCAGCCAAGATAGGCTGACACGGGTTCAGAACAGTCAGTCATGGCTCTGCAGCCACTCCCCTGCCAGCAGATAACAGGATGGTACTATGACCCTGTTTCTGGTAAGTCACTCCTCCTTCCTCTGCCAGGCCCACGCCTAGCTGACCTCAGGATACCGTTGAGCTATCAGATGCAGTTAATTGAAGTTAGAGAAGTACGACTCCCCACCTCCACCTCTTCATATCTTTATCAGCAACATAGTTATCTGTGGGGAAGGCAGACACTTCCCAGCCTAGAATGGAATCTATACCTCTTCTCTCTCTCTTTCATTCCCTCTCTTATCTACATTATTGACCTGCTAGATGTTTATTAGATTTAACCGTTCTTTATTAGCCTTGCGGATAGCAGTTATGTTGATGGTAAAGATGGAGGCACCAAAGCCCTTGCTCCAGATGTCAGAACCCTTGGTCCGATGTTGGCAGCGGCAGCATGGGCAGCAGCACCAGCACAGGACATCTTTTGTTAGCCTTTCCAGGTGCACTCTCTGTCCTTTCCCAACCTGCTCTGTGTCCTGGGAGGCTGACCCATATGGTCTACTTCAGTGATGTGCTGGAGCCTGCAAGAGCTGATTATGTGCATCTCTTCCTAACTCCATGCTTGGTGACCATAGTAGGAATATTTCCACCTTGGAAGTTGGCGAACACTACAAATAGGCATATATACACCTACCTCAGAGCTTGTTATTAAGTATTTACTGACCAGCACCACTGGGGCTGCGTCAGTGTATCAATAGACTCCTTTGCCCTCTGACTTCTGGTTGAGTTTGGCCTTTGGGAGCCCCTGAAGGGATGAAAGGGCAGGAAGAGGGTGTGGTCAGAATGTTCATTCTTCTGGCTCCATCCCTAACAGGTTCCCACAGATTGGCTGCCTCCCTCTACAAACACTTCAGCTGCTGTCAGGCACCCTCTCTAAACGTCCATCCTCTGTGGAAACCAGAAAACCCTTCCACTCCCCTCTTCGTGCCTGCGGGGTTGTTCTGACTGGGTGGGGGCTGGTGTGCAGCTGGTGAAAGAATTCACCTGAAGCAGAATGAAGGAGATAGAAGTTTATTGAACACACTGTAAGGGACAGTGGGCAGGACAGCAAAGGAGAGATCGTGTGCCATGAGGTGGTGGTGAGGGACTATATTTATAGGGTGGAGTGAGGAAGTATAGGGAAGTATGAAATTTTCCCTTTTTTGGTAACTGTCTGTGCCTGTTTGTAAGCATCCCACTGGCCAGTTAGGTCCTATGGCTATTTTGAGGTGGGTCATTTAATGAGCCTGTTTGCAATCAGCTCGGTAGTCACCGTGGGCCCTTTTGCCTTGCTGGTTTCCATGGCTCAAGCCTGTTGCCTAAAAGTGGTCTCTACAAGGCCTATGAGTGGTAATGGCTCCCCCAAACCCTACCTATACCAGTAGTCCCTTCATGATGCCCTTCTCTAACAACACCTTTGAGTGCGTGCCACTTCTTTCCTCCCATGACCATGACCCTGACCCTTCCACGACCGACACAAAACCTAACCACATTCAGTCAGGTAGGACTACTTATTTGCTTCCTGGGTGTATTTCCTTGGTCTTGCTTGGTCCCAACACCAGTGGTTTTCAAACTCCTCATAGGCTCCTCTTGGCTTTCTCTAGGTGTTTTCTTCAAAGGAAATCTTATCTGAAAACTCAGTGTATACATTAGATAAAGTAAAGATTCTTGTCTTAAGTGGGGTAGGAGCTAAAGCCTGTCTGCTCCCTATCCTACACCCTAACCTTTCTCCGCCATCATGAATATACATCACTGGAACCTCCAAGGATCCAAGAAGCACAATTTTAATACCATATTCCTAGAAGACAGAGACCATGACTTGAATTTCCCAGGGCGCCTAGAGAGATGTGGGTAAACTACAGACATATTTTCAAGCTACCGTTTACAGAGTACTTACTTCATGCCAGGCTCTCTTCTGAGTGCGTTCTGTTGGTTCGTTCACGTAATCCTCCCAGCAACGCCAGTGAGGTGAGGGCCTCCATTACGTAACACTGTCTGAACGAGGCCACTAAAGCACAGTGTGGTGAAACTCACTCAGGAGCTCATGGCTGGCATAGCTAGGGAGTTGAGCTGCAGACCTGTGCTCTCAGGCACCCTGTATACTTAGGGGCGCTAAGTATGCTTCTGAGTGATGAAATGAGAAGCATGTGAGCGCAGCTGTGAGGAAAACCTCCCAGCCTCAGAATCCAGGTGAGGAATGCCCACTGTCCGGTGGGTTTCCTCGGTGGCTTCACACAACCTCCATCTCCGGCAGCTCAGTTACGGGGAGACAGTCCCTGATGCAGGAACACGGCTCTGTTGCTCTGGAAATGTGGCTGATGAGGGATTTTATCCTCTGGCTGGCAACCCGTTTCTGAAGTAATCAATGAAACAAGACAATGGCTTTTTTTTTAAGCTTTTAATTTTTTAAAAAAGATTTTATTTATTTGACAGAGAGACAGCATAAGCAGGAGGAGTGGGAGAGGGAGAAGCAGACTCCCTGATGAACAGGGAGCCCGATGCGGGGCTCGATCCCAGGACCCTGGAATCATGACCTGAGCCGAAGGCAGACGCTTAACAACTGAACCATCCAGGTGCCCCCTTTTTTAAGCTTTAAAAACTCTAACTGTGGGGTTAATTACTGCAGTCTGGATGCTGGCTGTCTTGCCACTGGTCTTTTGCTCCAATCCAGATGTAGAAAGGCAGACGCAAGCTTCCCAGGCTGCTGTGGGCATGGGGCCGGGGCTTCCTGAGGACGGTACGAGTTTGAGGCCTTTGAGCCACACCCTTTGGGGACTGAACTATCAAAACCTGGAAAGTTTTGTTTCTGGGAGCTTAATAGCAACTCTAAACAGAAATGTTAAAAAAACAAAATAATATAAGCCAAGCAAACCCCACACAACATGGGGGTGGTGTGGAAGTCTCAAGTTTCTGATCTGCCATATACTCGGGAGTGATGTCAAATGTCGTTTTGAAAAACTTTCTCCACTTCTCAATTAGGAGTTCTCAAAGATGTGAAGACATCAAGAATACCTGAAGACTACACAATCACCTATTTGTCCTTTCCTCACGTAGAAAAATAAACTGTTATTAGAATTTTGGGGAGAAGTCAGTGGGGTGAGACTTGGCTTTTAGTAAATAGCAGAAGTGAATTATTACTTCGTGTGAGGAATAAGAGCACATTCTCATGCCCTAAATATTTGGAATTCTAGAGCCCAGCCTGCACACTTCCTAGCAGCAGGCCTGGCTACACAAAATGGAAACGAGGGGCCCCTTGCTTAAAATCGTTCGGAATTTCCAGACAGCAACAGCAGAATTTTGAGGTGAGTGCAGGGCAGTCAGAGTGGGGAGGCCTGTGTGGACGGCCACGGAGCTGGCCCTGCCTGGGAGCAGCAACCCACATTTGAATCCTGGGAGGGTGAGGATAAGCCTCCCATTCTACCAACGGATGCCCGAGAAAGCAGCAGTTGTGTGTGGAGTCACCCGAAAGATGGCTGAAGTCAAGACACTGCTCCCAATATTCTCCTCCTCCATGTTTGTGCTGAGAACAAGAATCCCATGCTCTACCCACTGATCCCAAGTTTGTGTCACTATTAGATGAGACCCACTTTCTGGAATAAAGAAGAAAGGATTGGTCTATGCCAGAGGATAGTCACTTTTTTTTTTTTTAATATGCTTTATTTTTTAGAGCAGTTTTAGGTTCACAGCAGAATTGAGAGGAAGGTACAGAGATTGCCCATTTACCCCGGCCCCACACATGCAGAACCTCCTCGACTATCGATATCCCTCAGCAGAGTTGTACATGTGTTAAAATTGATGACCCTACACTGATACATCATTGTCACCCAGAGTCCATAGTACATTAGTGTTGTACATTCTATGGGTTTGGACAAATGAATAATGTCATGTATCCACCACACAGAATGGCTTCACTGCCCTAAAAATCCTCTGTGCTCTGTCTATTCATCCATCCTTCCTTCTAATGATCCTTCACCTTTTCTTGGTGCCATGGACCCTTTCATTGGTCTGGTGTAGTCTTTGGGCATCTTCCCCAAATAAGAATTTTTATACATAAAATATAATAATAATTGAAGTACAAAGGGAGTCCTACAATAAATCAAGTTACAAACCCATTACAAAACAAAATCATGTTGGCATTATTTTGCTTCTTTATTAGCACATGAAATTACTAGGTCTAGCAGTGAATCTAACACCTATAATTTTAAAATAGTGTTGGTAAGCATAAATGGTATTTTGAAATATCTGCTGCAACTCTAATGTGCAATGAAAACATTGGTGATGGAATTATAGACACTGCTTACACTACTGTGGTTTTATCCATTTATTTTTGGCCCATATTCATAAGGGAAGGAAATGCTGGATCTCAGAGAGAGGACAATGAAAATAAAGCTGTGACTGTGTTTTCCACCCAAGCTTCCATGCCCTGTGTTGTTATTAAGCTCTCGTCTCTCAGCTCCCCATCCACCCGCCAGAGTCAGCTCTGGGATGCCAGGGTTCGGCACTCCACGTTTCTCCCTGACACCTGGCCCCCTATTACGCAGACATTGGCCAAAGAGCAATGAAGAGGGGGGATTGGAAGGCTGGAGGAGAGAGTATGTGATTAGGGTTTGCTCGTTGTCTCTCTCAGCCTCATGCCAACAATGGTGTTCCAGCCCAGCAGTAGCGGGGGACTCCAGGAGTGGTTGTTTTAGCCTCCAGTTGTTTCCATACCCTCAGAATCAGCCTCAGGGTCTCTCCTCAGAGATACCTCCAGCCGGCACTCTCTTCTTGGCTACCCAAACAAAGCACCAACAGCTGAGTGGCTGAAAACAACAGAAATTCACTCTCTTACAGCTCTGGGGGCCAGAAGTCGGAGATCAACTTGTCCATGGGGCGGTGCTTTCTCCGACAGCTCTAGGGGAGAATCATTCCTTGCCTCCTCTGGTGTTGCCAGCAATCTTTGGCCTTCCCCGGCTCTTAGGGACATCACTCCGGTCACACGGCTGTGTCCACATCTCCCTCGTCTGTAAGGACACTGCCATATTAGATTAGAGCCATCCTCATGACCTCATTTTGACTTGATTACCTCAGGAAGGACCCTATTTCCAAAGAAGGCCATATTCAGAGGTCCTGGGGTTAGGAGTTCAATACATTTTTTTGGAGGGACACAATTAAATCTATAATACTTCCCAGAGGTCTGGGTCCCAGTTCTGTGGAAAGTTTCCACAAGCTTCTTTGTCCCCCAGCCCTAGGTTAGCAGCTGTTTCCTACAGTTATTTCTGTGCTATCTAGTGTCTCCCTTCTGTCTGTCTGTCCTCCAATACCTGATTAATCGGTTCCTCACACGACCTTCTCTCTGTTAAAAATAACTGGTGTGGTTTCATTTTGCTGACCAGGTCCTGGCTGGCCTAGACCCCTGTATCTTCAATGTGGTCCCCAGATGAAGAGGATCTGATGTCTTAAATGGATAGCTGGCAATTATTTTAAGAGAGAAGCAGGGATTCTAAGCAAGGATTTATAACTCACAAAACTTAGTAAGACTTCTAAAGTTTTTGCACTTTTTCCCCTTGTTTTAAGCGTCTCAGTTATTCCATTTTTGTGTTCTTGCAAGGGATGATTGAAAGTGAAGTGGACCCATGAGTTTGTCTGTAGAGGCAGCGAGGAAGGAGAGGACTGGCAGGGGGTGGGGTGGTCTTGGATGGGGATCAACCCAGGGGCAGAGACGGGGCAGCACTAAGGAGAGAGTGCGAGTGGTTGAGCCCCTGGGTCTGGGGTAGGGCGGAAAAGAAGAACATGGTAGCTGGGCCTGAGAACTGGGGTAAAAAAAAAAGCTTTGGGGCTCTTTAACCCACTAGTCCTGCTTCTAGGAAGCTCTCCTAGGAAAACCATCCAAAGGAAATCATGTCTAACCCCCTGAACTCTTCCCATTCTGTCTGGCCTGTGGGTGCAGACGTGAGTCCATTAACGTTGATGTCCGTAGTCCTTGGCCCATCTCAAGCCCCTGCCTCAGAGCCCCCCATTCAGCTCTTAGAGTCCCCCGAAGTGTCTCACACATGCTAAGGACCAGACCTACTTCCATCCTGCTCCAGCCTGCTTGGGAAAGTCACAGGCTGGTGGCACACTGCTTCTGCGCCAACCACTCCACTCACATGAAAAGGTTGCACCTGGGCCATTTTCCGGAACACGGCAAGCTCTGCCGCCGTCCCCTGCCTCCCTGACTTACAGTCACTGTGTTGTTCACACCTGAACCGGGAAGTGACAGTGCTTGGCTCGCGGGTCTCATAAACCTTTCATCCAAAAGACACTTCCTGTTCCTGTCTGTTCACCCTGTCTGTACCAAAGATCAGAACCAGTGCCTCTGGCCAGCTATGGAACCGACAGCACATCTTCCATTTCTCTTGTCTTCCCAATCTCCCCTGCAACGCCACCCCCTGAAGCCAGAACAGTCCCACTCCCCACTGTGGGTCCCGTCATGCAGAGGGTCGCCTGCCAATTTGCCAGCACCTATCCCTCAGTCTTCCCTGCAGCATCTGGACTCTGAATGCTGCACTAGTGTGTTCATCATAACGTTAGGTGCAAAGCGGAGAGCAATCTAGAAGAGCCCCGGAAGGGAGAGGATTCGGTAAACGATGTGGTATAACCCCCTGTGGGGTAGACGGTGCCGGTAACAATTATGAAGATTCCATAACAACATAAAAAAGCACTTATGACTTCATTGTAAGTGATAAAAAAGTGTACATCATATACGACTACGATTTCAGCTACCCCAAAATGGCAAATGCAATGCAGGGAAGAGAAAAGAAACTCGAGTGAATGAAAACCAGTTCAGTCTGGAGCGTTCCCTTAATTTATCTGTAATGTCATTCATTTAGGAAAAACATAACAGTTATTAGCAAAGGGTATGAAACTGCTTGATCCTGCTTTGAGAGCCTCTTGGTACACACGGCAGGTGCATCTGAGTTCCAGGAAGGGTCTCGGCCTGACCAGACATATGGGGTTGACCGGATCTTCTCCCTGGGAGCGTTTCCAGCTTGGAATTCTAGAAGCGATCCAAAAGACCCTTCTTGTCTATGGTGGCAACATGCAGCCCCAGGGCTTCAGGAGGGAAGAATCATAATATCTAAATATGGAGTGTTGGGGACCAATTAGAACATGGACATTCTGAGAACTGCCTCCTTCAGAACTGCCTCGATCAACCTGCAGTGTGGGGTTGAGAAGAGAAAGCAATTGGGTTGATGGTTAAGAGACTGGAGCTCTTTTTTTTGGCACTGACACGTATTTGTTGTGTGTGTTTAGTGTTCCTCTCGCGTCAGCTAGGGAAACCACTGATCCACATTCGGGCCACCACAGCCTCGCCCCATGAAGAAATGAATCAGCTTGCTCCTTTTGGTTTGCCTTCACATCTAGGTTTTTCTGTTTTGATTCATGATTCACTCTAGACTGTTCCCCCAGCTCTGTGGATTGCCTTCTGTGATGAAGCTGGTGGATCTGCTCCTCTCTTCCGACACACCAAGACCACGGGGCGAGTGTGGAGGGCCACGTGGGCCTCACCTGGAGAACACCAAATCTCACCCACCTGGAGTCCAGCTCCTGAACTCATGGCCTCTGACTCCAGGAAGTCCTATAGGTATACGGATTGATTGACTTTGATCCTCCATCATTTCCAGTGTACTTGGCTTGGCATTTTGGCTCACCTGTCTTGCCCTGCCTGTTTGGATCTCTATGCCTGCCTCTGAACTCTGTATCCCCTGCTTTTTATAATTACCCCTTGGCTGCAAATACTACACTGGGGCGGCAACAGATCAGGGCCATCCCCAGCTGCACTCTCCATCACCCTCCCGGCCTAGGGATCCTGATGGGACCAGTGGGTTAAGGATGAGCCTCTCTGTTGCTCCCTCAGTGAAACAGGAAACATAACAGCTGTTCTGTGAGTCTTACTGAAATTCTGTAGCCTTAAACTGGTTCATGGGTGAGAAGTTATTTAAATGCTTTGCAAGCAAGTACCAAATCTTGCTACTTTTTAAAGGAACTACTGAAGTGCTTTGGACACTGTGCTTTCAAGTAGAATGATTTCTCCAGGGACTCACTCAGAGGACTCAACAGCAGCACACGAATCTCTTGCTGAGGGCAGGGGCTTGGAATGAGGGGACCTGGATTCAAGGCCTGGTTCTGCCTCATTCCAGGTGTGTGACTCAGGCCTCACATTTCCTCATCTATAGAATGGGAATAACAATAACATCTGTCTAACAAGGTTGTTCTGAGGATCAAATGAGGTGCTGGGAAAGTGTTAAAAATAAAAAGCAGTTGCCTTAATTATTAGTGCTATGTACCCGATTATTGTATTAATTACAATGGAGCGAGGGTTAAAAGGACATGGAAGACTTGGCCTTGCCCACCAAGATCTCAGGCACAGAAAGAAAATGACCATGCTGGCTGTGCAGGCAAAGGGTTCAAGTTCAGGGTTCACATCAAAGAGTCCTCTCTGGAGGAACTGAATCAGGTTGGGCCCCACCCTAACAAGAGAGACCTCCGCTCCTGCTTCTGTGCCTGAGATCCCAAGCTGGGTCCCAGAGAAGAGCCTCCGCGGGCAAACGCGCAGTCATGATGTCTAAGAAGCCGGCCCCACAAGCCGCTGCCAACCAACCACAGGCATCCTCGCACTCGGATCTCCTGGGAGAAGTCGCCGCTTCCGTCTCTCCCCGCTTGACGCGGTGCATAGCGCATCGCAGGGCGCGTCGCGGGGCTGGGCTCCGGGCGCCGGCACCTGCTGGACCCTGTGGGAGGGGGACCTCCTTGCCAGCTGAAGTCCCGGCGAACCGCAGAGCGGGGAGAAGTAGCTGACAGCAGCCACCCCCCCCCCCCCCCCCCCACCCCGGAGGTCTGCCGAGTGAGATGAGAGCAAGCAGCTGTGGCTGCGTCGGGTAGGAATCTCTGGGACAGTGGCCCTGCCTCGGTTCGATGACTTGATGTCCTGAGCTCCTCGCGACCGCCTGAACTTGTTGGCTCACCTGTAATAAATAGGTTGCTAAAATTCCATGAAAAATATAGTAAAGAACTTGCTAACTGTTCAACAAATAGTAGCTGCTGTTGTCCCCGTCATCAGCAGCAGCACTGCTCTATCATCTCTGAAGGCTGAGTCAGCCCTGCCTCGTGCGGCGCCAACCGGCACGACCGCCACGTGTCCGAGGCTCTTTAGCGCCACCGTCTGGGAGGCGGCTGCCATAGCCTCGCCGCCGCGGGAGACCCGGAGCCTGCGAGCCAGGGATCCAGGGATCGGAGCTGGAGCGGCTTTCAGGTCACAGCTCCCGCATGGACCTCTCCCTGTCCCCCAGCCTCCCTCGCTCCCCATGCTCCTCGTGGATCCATCCAAGAACTGGATTTCTGCCGGTTTCCTTGTCCCCACGAGGACTGCGGGCGCTCGCTGGCCCCCAAACTAGACAACCTACCTGGCTGTCCCTTCCTGCATCTCAGGGGTTCCCAAGAGGAGAGAGACTCCCCCCCTGGGGGCAATTGGAACTTGGTGGGGGCATTTTTATCACCCAAAGGGGAGCCCTACTGGCATTTAGTGGGGTTGGCCGGTGATGCTAGACCCCCGGTAAGGTGTGGGACGCTCTTGCACAAGAAAGAATTGTCTTGCATGACTTATGGATGTCTTGTAAGCGAAAGGATATTATTAATTATTTGAGCTACACTCTAACTCCATTTTACGGATAAACAAACCTTTTTTTCAGGTATTTTATTATTGTGGTAAGAATACACAACATAAAATTTCCCCTTTTAGTTATTTTTAAGTGCTCAGTTCCATGACATTAAGTACATTCACAGTGTTGTACAACGGTCACTACTATTTCCAAAACTTTTTCATTACCCCAAACAGAGACTGTACCCCTGAAGCAATAGCTCCCCATTTCCTCTTCCCTCAGCGCTTTGGAACCTCAAATCTACTTTCTGTCTCTGTGAATTTGCCTATTCTAGGGACCCCACATAAGCGGAATCATATAGTGTCTGCCCTTTGCTTCAACAAAAACTTTACCAAGAGTCCCTCCTGATATTGGGAAATTGCGATCACCAGTGACAAAGCTGTGAATGGTGTTCGAATCATCGATACAATTTACATGTTTCAGTCTGCAGCATTCTACACGGCTGCGAGCCTCTGACACTTCGTTTCCTAACGTCATTATGTCCCCACATTCACATACTGAAATACATGTTATTTTTTTACACTTTACACTCCTTTTTATTCCCAAGTTAAAGTATTATTTTATATTTATTTATTTATTTAAAGATTTTATTTATCTATTTGACAGAGAGAGAGACAGAGAGAGAGAGCACAAGGAGGGGGAGCAGCAGAGGGAGAGGGAGAAGCAGACTCCCTGCTGAGCAGGGAGCCCGACGCGGGGCTCGATCCCAGGACCCTGGAATCATGACCTGAGCCAAAGGCACATGCTTAACGGAATGAGCCACCTGGGCACCCCAAGGCATTTTTTTTTAATTATGTGTTTGTAGCTTAAATAAGCTCTTAATTTCATTTTAGCTTAGTAAAGGGCACATTATAAAATATTTATTATAAAAAAGGGCATTGGGCCCAGTGGGGTTGAGAATCAGGGATATCTTTCCTGCGGTCCCTGACAGGTGACCAGGTGTGAGGGAACAGATCTCTGGAAGTGAAGAGTGCTGTTGACCAATCCTGAGTACTGCCTGTGATTACAACCTCCCACAGCCAGCCCACCCCTCAAACAGGAAAGCCTCAATCAAACTACTGAACCCGTTGTCTCCTGGGTCACCACTATGGGCTGCTATGGTCTGGCCAGTGCGGCCAGGCAGGGAATTTTGCTCCTGTCGTCAACGCTACCCAGGGCAATCACCACCATTCTGGATTTAAGGATGGGCACGGGCATCCGAAACAAATTGCGATCGGACCATGTCTAGGCAGACACCTAGAAGTAAAGCTGGATTTTCAGCATTCAACAAAATGACTGATTCCAATGTAAGTCCTGGGCCTCTCACGAGTGGGAATTCGGGGCCATGCTGTATTCATGTCCTTGTTTCAGATTGATCTCCATCTAGTTGGGAGCATCCAGATATCAGATTTCTTCTAAATAAAAAGGCCAGAAAAAGTAGAGATACTGTTTCCTAACCAACTGTCCCTTTAATAGTCACACGTCCTTAGATCAGCCTCAAAGTCTTTCTTGAGAGTGTGTAATATCACAAGAGTTTAAATGGGCTAAAATGTGTTGTTAAAATCAACTCTAGGGGCGCCTGGGTGGCTCAGTCGATTAAGCTCAGGTTCAGCTCAGGTCATGATCCTGGAGTCCCAGGATCGGGCTCCCTGCTCAGTGGAGAGAGTCTGCTTCTCCCTCTCCCTGTGCCCCTCACCCCGTTCAAGTCAGCTTCTCCTTCTGCTCCTTACCCTGCTTGTGTTCTCTCACAAATAAATAAATAAAATCTTCAAAAAAAATCAATTCTAGGCATTATAATGACGTAAATAATTATATATACATGTATCTATCTCTGTAATGTGGAGCTTTGGATCTGTGGTACTGTGAGAAGAATATAATGTGACATCTGAATGATATTACATTTCCTCCCTATTCTGGGATTCCTTCACTGAAATGCTTTTTAGCTCTTCACTTGGGGCTGATGTCACACAGATGAATAAGATCCTTGGCCTCAAGGAGTTTGGAGGCTTACACAAAGACTGGCAAGCAAAACATGGCCATGCGGTGTGATGGATGTTTTCTCAGAAGAGGGAGGGAGTGGTCACCCTGACTCAAAAAAAGAGGTCTGGGAAGGCTACTCAGAGTAGGGAGCCTAGGGTGCTTTACACACAGAGACACACACACACCTGTCAATCTAAGTGCTTTAACAAATACTCAGTTGAAACCCTTGTGAGAGCTTTGTGTTACGAAATATGAAAAAGACAGCTTGAGACCGAGAAATGTCAAGGGCTGAGCACCTACTGTGAATAGATCTAAGCTGGTTTGGCTGTTGGCAATTATGAGGTCTTTTTGGTAGAGATCAGTGGCTTCCAAAAGTTGCAGCTAAGTGAGGGCTACGGGCGTCCTCCCTTCAGTCTTGCTGTCAAGTGGTATGCTCCCAGCAAAACGTGTGTCAGACTGAATTCTGCAGTCCATTATCAGTGTTTATTAGCCAGGGGCCCAGAAAGAGTCCTATAATCCATTTAACTGGTAAATTTGATGAAGTTTCTGCTCTCTGTCCCTTCCTACATTGCAACAAGTCCTTTAATGCAGGTTATGGAATGGAATGCCTTTTGAGGCACATGTCAACCAGGGTTCTAGTTGGATGAGGAGACAATACCCTTCTAGTGGCCTATCCCAGATCTGACAAAGTTCAAGGCCAGGATGCCACTCCAAAGGGTTTAGAGTCTTGTGGTGTGGCCAGATTATTATCTTCTGTTCGTGTAAAGGTGAAGATGCCTATTCAGTGTGTATAACCAATCTATGTGTCTTGAATACCACATACTTCGTCAATTAAAATTAATTTTTTTCTTTTTTGAGAGAGAGAGAGAGAGCATGTGTGTACGGGGTGGGGGGCAGGCAGAGAGAAAAATACCAAAGAGGTCCTTTTACCCTTTAATACTTGTCTGTCAATTTGGTTTTTTTTTTTTTTTAAAGATTTTATTTATTTATTTGAGAGACAGAGCACAAGCAGGGGGAGTGGGAGAGGGAGAAGCAGGCTCCCCGCCGAGCAGGGAGCCTGACGCAGGGCTCCATCCCAGGACGCTGGGATCATGACCCAAGCCGAAGGCAGCCACCTAACCCACTGAGTCACCCAGACGCCCCCATCAATTAGGTCTTTAAAAAAAGAATCTTGTCTGGGGTGCCTGGGTGATAGACATTGGGGAGGGTATGTGCTATGGTGAGCACTGTGAATTGTGTAAGACTGTTGAATTACAGACCTGTACCTCTGAAACAAATAATAAATTATATGTTAGAAAAAGATAGTAGGAAGGGAAAAATGAAGGGGGGGAAATCAGAGGGGGAGACGAACCATGAGAGACTATGGACTCTGAAAAACAAACTGAGGGTTCTGGAGGGGAGGGGGTGAGGGGATTGGGTTAGCCAGGTGATGTGTATTAAGGAGGGCACGTATTGCATGGAGCACTGTGTGTTATACGCAAACAATGAATCATGGAACACTACATCAAAAACTAATGATGTATGGTGATTAACATAACATAAAAAAAAAAAAAAGAATCTTGTCTGCTCTAAAGTTCACGGGCATGAGGCTTTGAACAAGTTCTCAGGGGCTGGAGACTAACAGAGACTCTCTCCTTGACCAAACCTTAGCCAGGCTCCTCTGGCCCTTTTCTCAACCAGGCCTCAACCTTGGCCTATAAAGACTTGAACAAACACTAACATAGTTGCTAACAGCTCAAGGCCACATCCTTAGGATGATCCTACCTCCCTTAAAATCTGAGAAAAATTAAAGCCTGAGAAAACCCAAGACTGCCAAAAAAACCTTTACTGTTTGTTTCAACCAAGGTACCTGAAGATAGGGCTCCGTTGCCCAACCTCTGTGGGAGGGGGTAAGTGCCAGTTAGCAAACCCAGATATTCTCCTTCCTGCTTTTTGTAGCTTTTCATTTGCCCCACTCTACTGAGCCCCTACCTCCCTGTCTTCCTATCCTCTCATTCTCTCTTTAAAACACCCAGTCACCTCTGTTCAAATAAAAATTCACTTAAGCTCAGTTCATGCTGCACTTTCCCCCTACTGCAGTAGTGTATTGCTGATGAAAATCTGCCCCTACCTCTTCAGTCTGGCTTTGTTTATCCTAACAGTATAGAAAGATTATTCAGCTTGTCTACCTCTTTGCAAGCACCACCTCTTTAAACAAAAATCAGTGAATGGAGGATGAAGTGTCTGTCAGGCAGATCTTGGTCCCTTGTCAGTCATGGGAAATGTTGCAAAAATGATCAGCAATATCTAAAACCTGCTTGAATCCCCTGGTAAGACTTTATGAGAAACTATTCAATCAGGAGAAAGGCTGGTGTGGGTTTTGAAAAACATGACACCTCCTCCCCAAATAACTCAGCCATAATTCTGGAGAAACAGGGGGCTGCCAACTGAATATCAGTCAGTCCTGGGAGATTTTTACAACTTGGGAGGTAATGAGGGTGTAGAAATTAGCCAAGATAAGGGCTAACCGATGTTAGAGGTGACCCTTTCTCCGTAGGTGATGGCCGTGGTTCTACAACATGGCATCAGAATCACCTTGGGGGGTGATTTGACTTTTGTGTTCTTCAGATTCTGATTCTGTAGGGCTGGTGGGGCCTGACTGTTTGTCTATAGTTGGGTCTGATGGCCATTTCCCTCTTTCCAAGATGATCCATTTAGGGAAGGAGTTTTGGGCCTCACTGCATGTGTTTTCTGGGAGCCTCTCAGCTAAACCATGGGAAGCTCGGCTTTGCTTCTGATTACCACCCCTCACCCCCTGGCTGGCAGTGGGGGGTAGACGTGGGTAGGACGCTCTTAGCTGTCAGAGCTCTATATCTCCAGTGTTTTCACTCTAAGGAAATAGAGGCTTACTCCTAGAACACAAACAACTCTGCCTTGAATGTTAGAACCCACTGTGTATTCTTTGGCCCACTGATAAGGGTTGTACTGTGTTCCTCCAAAAAAGATATGTTGGAATCCTAGCCCTTTTAGAATGTGAAGTAATCCGTTAAAATAGGTCATTAGGGTGGACCCTAATCTAAGATGACTGATGTCCTTATAAGAAGAGGAAATTTTGACCTAGGCATGCATACAGGAAGAACGTCATGGGAGCATGAAGATGGCCATCCACACGCCAAGGAGAGGGGCCTGGAACAGATTCTCCCTCATGGCTCTTGGAAGGGACCAACCCTGCTGACACTTTGATCTTAGATTTCTAGCCTCCAGAATTATGAGAAAATACATTTCTTTTAAGACCCCCAGTGTGTGGCACTGTGTCATGGCAGCCCCAGCAGATGAATACATCCACTTACCACCCAGATTGTTCCCCTTCGGAGACCTTCTTCTTCAGACTCCCCCCGCCTCCCCTGCCATCTCTTCTCCTTCCCCTCCCTCCTCCTCCCTTCTCTTTCATTCTCTCTTGTCCCTCGACTCCATCTTATTTCTCATGCAGGGCAGTTAGCTACTTCCTTGCTCGCAGTTTTCTAGCCTAAGCCCTCGGAGGCCATCCCCTGCTCACCCTTTGTACTGCAACATGTTTTCCTAAACAGAAAGGTCCCTTCTCCAAGAGGAATTCCGGTGGTAACCGTCAAGATCATGGCCTTTTTTTTTTAAATCTGTGACAAGTCATTGCTCTTAAAGCTCTCGAGGTGATTCTGGTGTGCAGCCAGGGCTGAGCACTACTGCTCTAAAATAAATTGTGTCACTGTTGCTTACCCGGGAGAACCCTGGGCTTAGACAGTACGAAGAACCTGCGCTTGTCAACTGAAGTTTGTATTCCCGTAATCCTTTTGCACAAAATGTACTGGCAGCAAACACATAAATTCTTTATTTGATACTGGCTTTGATGAGTATTATGGATGGAATTGTGTCCCCCACAAATTTGTATGTGGAGGCCCTGAACCCCCAGTGTGACTGTGTTTAGAGAGGGCCTTTAAAGAGGTGATTCAGTCAAAATGAAGTCACCAGGGTGGGTCCTAATCCAATATGACTGGTGTCCTTGTAAGATGAGGAGATTGGGACACAGACATAGACTCACACAGAAGAAAGACCGTGTGAGGACCCAGAGAGAAAATGGCTGTCTGTAAGCCAAGGAGAGAGGCCTCAGGAGAGACCAGCCCTGCTGGCATCTCAGACTTCCAGCCTCCAGAGCTGTGAGAAAATAAATGTCTGTTGTTTAAACCACCCAGGCTGTGGTATTTTGTGATGGCGGCTGGAGAAAACTAATACAACGCCTTCATCCAAGCTAAGGTATAATATACGATATAATGGACTATAAGGTATAAGACATAATGTAATGTAAGGTATAATTAAGGTACAAAGTATAATTCTGCTGAGGTATATAATTTTTTTTTAAGAATGAAAATGTTTAGAGAGAAGTTTCATTTAGCAAAGGTAACAGGAATAATATTTTGAATTATTAAACTGACATGTTTTTCAGACCCCTGTAAATCATGTAACCCCACAGCCTTCCACCATGAATGCGAAACCATGAGCCGCAGGGAAGGTGAGGGTGGGTAGTGCCTGGAATAAAAAGGCCATTGATGAGCTTTGATTTTCAAAAGCTGACTTTGTTGATTCCATATTGAACTCATAGTTTTAAAAGCCGGGCTTTGTGGAGAGAGCAAATGTTTATTTTCTGAACTTTAAAAGCGCTCTTTATATATGGAAAGTTAAAGTTGGCATTTAGACGTATAAGCCTTAGGTAGAGAGAACTCAGGTGATTTCATTAGGGAGGTGCTGACCAGACAAGAAGAGTTAAGGTAGGAGGTAAAATAATCAGACACTCGTGTCCCGCTCTGTCCCCTGAAAGAAGGCCATGTTAGAAACTTCGAGGTCGTTTGGGAGAATCCCAGAGCAGTGGCTTCCCTTGCTTATCCAGGTGTAAACTGGGGAAATGTCAAGTCCCAGAGTCTAGCTACGTCCAACATGGTGCCATGGTGAGTTAAAAAGGGCTGAACGAAGGGCCTAGACAAGAGAGAGGACAGGGATAGTCCCATCCTGAAAGTGTTTCTAGGTTCCCGTGTGGCACAGAAATGGTCTGGATGGTCCTGTGCGCTCCTGGTGGAAAATGCAAACGGTAGCTGAGTTGAGAGCCAGGATCCTTACTCTGAGGCCACCCAGGGCAGTGGGGACCTTACAGAAGATGCTGTTGGTGGAGAGCCAGGCCAGGGAGTGAGGACACTGTCAAGATTCAGAGCATTTGGAACACGAGGGAGAGCCAGATAGAACTGAGATTGCAGAGTTGGGAGGAAAGGTACGAGAGGGCGCCCATGACCAGGTGGGATGAGAAACTTTGACTCTTGCATAAGGACCCACACTTTGATCTGAGATTCTCCTCCTGCGGCTAAGCTCATGTAAGCTTTTTCCTACAACTGAAGGCCAGGTGGCGGTGGGAAGGGGCCAGAAGTCCTGAAAAATGGTTTTACCCGGAAGAGATCAAAGAAACCCAGATAAGACTGAGATATATTTAAATACTTCCTCACCAACTTCCCGCCTTTTCTACTCCAAGAAAGAGTGTAGTAACATTTACAGAAAACAAAGGCGTAGATTTTTCTTGCATCTCTGGATGCACGGGAAAGAGTTTTCAACCTCATGTGTGTGATTTCTTCGGATTTTTCTAAGGTTTTGACTCACTAGCTTTTGCTAGACGTCTCTGAACTTCTTTGTAGGTAAATAGCATCCAGAGAGAGGGTGAGTATTCCTTGGGTTCTTTATTTAAGATAGTTTCTGCTCTGTGGTAGGCAGTTACTTTGATGACTAATAATGTAATGTATCCTATAAAAGCAATACTTTTATTTTTTTCTTTGTTTATTTTAATGGGCTAACACAGGAGGTGGCAAATTTTTTCTAGGGACCAGATAGTAGATATTTTAAGCTTTATGCGCCACTTGATCCCTGTTACAACTATTCAGTTTTGCCATTGGAGAGAAAAGCAGCCACAGACTATGTAAATGCACTGGCATGGCTGAGTCCCAGTTACTACTACGGACACCAAACTTTGAATTTTATGTAACTTGTGAATGTCACGAAGCGTTCTTCTTTTGATTCCCCCCCCAACAATTTAAAAATGTAAAAACTATTTTTAGATCGCAGGCTATACAAAAATGATCAGTGGATTAGATTTGACCAGAAGGCTGTAGTTTGCCATTTCCTGGGCTAACGAATGACAACAAATGTTTTATATGTAAACAAAGCATTTTTCTATAGCCCTAATTTTTCAAAAAATAAAATGGCAGGGTTTTTGGGGGGGGTAGGGCAAAGAGGATGCAAAAACAATATATTTGGTCTAAGCTTAGATATTTGATTGAAAAAATAAGTCAGATGTTGTTGGATTAGCACTATTTCCTCTTTTTTTTTTTTTAAAGACAATTTCTGCCAATGGTGATGTGAGAAAATGCTATTTTGATGAGGAAATAATGAGATCATTTCGGTTATCACTGACACGTGATGCCTGTGAGAGCAACCTTTACCAGTTGCCAGGCCTTGGAGGATTTGAAGAAAGGGAGGATGGGTTAGTTTCTTTAATGTTATTTAATTCCTTGTGCTGTTTGTAGCATGAAAAACACATGCACGTGTGTGTGTGTACGTGTGTGCGTGCATATGTGTGTATGAGAAAGAGGGAGAGGGAAGGTGGTTGGGGGACTACAAGGGGCATCTTTCCTTTCCCACAGGCGCTAATCCAGTCTTTGCTTTGCTTCGGTTCTTCATTGTGTAATCTGCAGACCACCATTGTTTATTACTTATGCTCGCCTGTAGACTCCTCCACCAGAAGTCAAATTGGCTGGCTGCTGCAGTCAGTCATTAGAGAGAAAGGTTGACAGTAATGGAGCCCCAGAGTTCCAAGATATGGCAGAGATAAGAATTGGGCCGCATCCATCTGCAATGGTCGGGAAGGAAGAAGGGAGAAGAAAGAGCAGGTCAAGCAGGGAAGGAAAATGTCATTGGCCAGGAGCACTTGACAGAGTTCCCAACTTCCCACTGAAATACAGCACCACCCTTGATAACTAAATCTAACTCTTGAGAATGTGCTGAATAACAATTTCTTAGAAAGTCGGAGCCATATTTTTTTTAAGAGGGAAAAATAATGGTGCTTCCCTTGTCACCTAAAACCTCAACTATCTTTTTGCTGAAAATTAAAAAAAACCAAAAAAAACAAAAAAACCAACTCACTAAGATACTCTTAAACACCTATACAAAACCCTGTTAAGAATTTCTAAATAAGGGGCGCCTGGGTGGCTCAGTCAGTTAAGCGTCTGCCTTCAGCTCAGGTCATGATCCCGGGGTCCTGGGATCGAGCCCTGCATCAGGTTCCCTGCTCAACGGGAAGCCTGCTTCTCTCTCTCCCTCTGCCGCTCCCCCTGCTTGTGTGCTCTCTCGCTATCTCTCTTTCTTTCTCAAATAAATAAATAAATAAATAAATAAATAAATAAATAAATAAAATCTTTCCAAAAAACCCCAAGAATAAAGTGTTTCGAAGCCTCTGTTGCATAACAATTAATGAACTCAATTAGTGGGTCCCTTTGTGGGACATATGCAACATTACTGAACCATATCAGTTCCAATTTTGTTTTCCCTCTATACCACACAGTGGACATGTGCTACAGGGTAAGTCAATAATGAAGTAATATGTCCACAGCATTAAAGCTTCTGTCTACATTGGACCCAGGTTGTTAGTGCCCCCAAGTGCCCTGGGGAATCTAACATGGAATCCATGAAGAACTTCATCCCTAGAGGGTGAGAGGGTGATTGCACACTACATCTTGTAACCCGGACTCGGGCTACTTTATGTGCCCACCGGTTCAGGTATGCAAATTTCCCACAGAAGATTTTAGACTAGGAAAGTGGATTTTGGGTGAATATTTTTGTGAAAGGTAGCATACCTCCTGAATAGTGTGAGCTTAGACAAAGATAAAGATATCTATACCTATGTGGACACGGGAAAAGACCAACACTTGCTAATCATCACAAGCTAGTACTGACAGACTAACAGTGCCTGAATTTGGAAGGGGCGTCTACTAAGAACAGGCCGAGGGAATCACATTGAAAGCAAATCAATGAACCACTCATGCTCAGCCTGCTGGGGGTGTTTGTCTCTTAGTCCTTATTCCGGACCAAAAACTCAAGGCTCAGGGTTGGGGGATGGGTGAACTAGGTGATGGGGGTTAAGGAGGGCACTTGTGATGAGCACTGTGTGTTGTATGGAATTGTTGAATCACTATATTGTACACACGAAACTAATATAACACTGTATGTTAACTATACTGGAATTAAAATAAAATAAAACCAAAATAACCCTCAAGGCTTGAACGAAACCAAAGAATGGTGAAGCCATCACTCTAAGACTGCTCTGAGCCAACCACAACACCATCACCATTCAACTCTCAATCCTTCCCTTGTATTACTACAGTTCAGAACACCTCTGTACAATGAGTGCAGCGCTCAGAGATGGATAGGAGGTGTGTGTGTGTGTGTGAGAGAGAGAGAGAGAAAGAGGTTGGGGGGAGGATGAGTTGATGCTGGGAAGAACTGCATTGCATCCTGGTTCATCCTGGAAAGAACACTCAAGTTCCCTCAAGGAAATACAGCAGACAACGTCGGGGAGTCCTCATGGCAGGTATCCTGGATTCTATCTTTTCACATATTTCTGTTGATCATTAAATTCAAGAAATAAGCAGTGGGAGCGGGAGAGGATTCTATTTGAGTCCAGCAAAGAGAGAGTAGATGATAATGAAAATTGGATTTGTAGTTATGTAACATCATCCTAATATCCAAGTGATGGTCTGAGAAGTCCTTGTTATGTGAAATAATAGATTTTCTTACTGTGTAAGTTGAATTGAGTCAGAATTTTTGGTTAATTGCCTTTGATGACTGCTGAATATCGGGAAAGTAATTGGAGCATCATTAAAACCATGTAAAGCAGCAAAGGATGGAGCTGACATAGTGGATAAGCTAAATGAATGATATGGGAAAAAATCTGAAAGGCTCTTGAGAAACAAAGAAAAAGACCATTGTGAGGGCTAATTAAAATAATAGATATGGATGACAGAGTTTTGGAGATCCAACCCAAGGTTTATGGCAACTCCTTCAGAAACAGAACAACTCAAACTAAAGCCATAATCAAAGATGAAATTGAAGAAAGCTTTTTGGGAAAAAAGCATTAAGTGTTTAAATAAAAAAGAATCATTGTGTTTCAAAGTGAGTCTTTGAAAACAGTATCTCACTTCCAGGAAAAAGTTTTAACTGACAAGGATAAAGAAAAATATCTTATGTACTACTTTGGACTCGAAAACTGATACCCTACAGGGGAACAAAACTAGACTGGTCACAGACTTCTCTTTTGCAAAATGGAATGTCAGAAAAAAAGTATCAGCAACAATAGTGTTCTGAGAATTTTGTATTGTAAAGTTTGCTTCACGTGAGAAGAACATAAAGATATTCTTTGGTATGTAGAGCTCACAAAATATACTGACCATGTATTCTTCTTGAGAAAAATTGCTTAATATTGCCAACTTAAAGATAAATCAAAATTAAGAATTCAAGCATGGGTAAGTTATCCTATTAAAAAAAACAAAACAAAACCAAACCATAAAACCTCCAAATGAAGAACTTTCTTGGTTTAGGCTCAAACTCAGGAATTCATGTGAACAGCATATTTCCAGGTGAGTTCTGCAGGCTGGGGACGAAACTCAACGTGCCAAATTCTTTCCCCAGTCATTCCTCCTCTGCTTCAACTCCTCCTCAGGGCCAGGAAATGGGCTTCTTGCTTCCTGTCCTTCTACCCATGGTTAGCATGTTTTGTTTTGTCATGACCACTAAAAGTAATAACCTAAACTGATATACTCTACTGAAAAATGGCTTTATTTTGCATGTTTGGAACTGTGGGCTAAGGTAATTGGGGGAAAAAATATCCTCTTGGCAGAGCTGCATAGACCAGGAGAATAATTTTCTGCATCTAAAAACTCATATTGAAGAAGTTGTTAGTTTGTATTTTAGTTAATTTGATTTTTTAATTTTTAAATTTTATTTATTTTTTGACTTTTTTATTTTTAAAGACTTAATTTAAGGGCTAATATTTTTAGAGAAGTTTCAGCTTCACAGCAAAATTGAGAGGAAGATATAGAGATTTCTCATTGACCCTTGTCCCTACACATGCACAGCCTCCTGCATTATCAACATCCCCCACCAGAGTGGGACATTTGTTATAATTTTCAACCTACAGCAACACATCATAGTCACCCAAAATCCATAAATCCATACCTTAGGGTTCATGCTTGGTATTGTACATTCTATGGGTCTGGACAAACATATAATGACATGTGTCCACCATTACAATATCAGACTACTTTCACTGCCCTAAAATCTTTTTGCTCTGCCTATTCACCCTTCTCTCCCTCAATCCCCGGAAACTGCGGATCTTTTTACTGTCTCTAGTTTTGCCTTTTCCAAAATGTCATATAGTTGGGATCATACAGTTTGTAGCCTTTTCAGATGGGCTTCTTTTACTTTGTAATATGCATTTAAGTTTCCTTCATGTTTCTTCATGGCTTGATAGCTCATTTCTTTTTAGTGGTGACTAATATTCCATTGCCAGATGTACCATGATTTATCTATTCACCTACTGAAGGACATCTTGCTTGCTTCCAAGTTTAGTCAATTATGAATAAAGCTTTTATAAACATTCATGGGCAGATTTTTGTGTGGACATGTTTTCAACTTTTTCGGGTAAATACTAAGGAGCACAATTGCTGGCTTGTATGGTAAGGGAATGTTTAGTTTTGTAAGAAACTGCCCAATTGTCTTCCAGAGTGGCTGTACCATTTTGCATTCCCACCAGCGATGAGTGAGAGTTCCTGTGGCTCCACGTCTTCACCAGCACTTGGTGTTGTCGGTGTTCTGGATTCTGGCCCTTCTACTAGATGTGTAGTGACATCTCATTGTTGTTTTAATTTGCATTTCCCTGATGACATAGGATGTGGAGCATCTGTTTGTATATGTATTTGCTCTCGGTGTATCTTCTATGGTGAAGTGTCTGTTAGGGCTTTTGGCCCATTTTTTATTTTATTTTATTTTTTTATTTTTTATTTATTTATTTATTTATTTTAGCGCATATTTTTTTTTATTCTTATGTTAATCCCCATACATTACATCATTAGTTTTAGATGAAGTGTTCCATGATTCATTGTTTGTGCATAACACCCAGTGCTCCATGCAGAATGTGCCCTCCTCAATACCCACCACCAGGCTAACCCATCCTCCCACCCCCCTCCCCTCAAGAACCCTGTTTGTTTTTCAGAGTCCATCGTCTCTCATGGTTCGTCTACCCCTCCGATTTCCCCCGCTTCATTCTTCCCCTCCCGCTGCCTTCTTCTTCTTCTTCTTTTTTTTTCTTAACATATATTGCATTATTTGTTTCAGAGGTACAGATCTGAGATTCAACAGTCTTGCACAATTCACAGCGCTTACCAGAGCACATACCCTCCCCAGTGTCTATCACCCAGTCACCCCATCCTTCCCACCCCACCCCCCACTCCAGCAACCCTCAGTTTGTTTCCTGAGATTAAGAATTCCTCATATCAGTGAGGTCATATGATACATGTCTTTCTCTGTTTGACTTATTTCACTCAACATAATACCCTCCAGTTCCATCCACGTCGTTGCAAATGGCAAGATCTCATTCCTTTTGATGGCTGCATAATATTCCATTGTATATATATACCACTTCTTCTTTATCCATTCATCTGTTGATGGACATCTTGGCTCTTTCCACAGTTTGGCTATTGTGGACATTGCTGCTATAAACATCGGGGTGCACGTACCCCTTCGGATCCCTACTTTTGTATCTTTGGGGTAAATACCCAGTAGTGCAATTGCTGGATCATATGGTAGCTCTATTTTCAACTTTTTGAGGAACCTCCGTACAGTTTTCCAGAGTGGCTGCACCAGCTTGCATTCCCACCAACAGTGTAGGAGGGTTCCCCTTTCTCCGCATCCCCGCCAACATCTGTCATTTCCTGACTTGTTAATTTTAGCCATTCTGACTGGTGTGAGGTGGTATCTCATTGAGGTTTTGATTTGGATTTCCCTGATGCCGAGCGATATTGAGCACTTTTTCATGTGTCTGTTGGCCATTTGGATGTCTTCTTTGGAAAAATGTCTGTTCATGTCTTCTGCCCATTTCTTGATTGGATTCTTTGTTCTTTGGGTGTTGAGTTTGATGAGTTCTTTATAGATTTTGGATACTAGCCCTTTATCTGATATGTCATTTGCAAATATCTTCTCCCATTCTGTCCATTGTCTTTTGGTTTTGTTGACTGTTTCCTTTGCTTTGCAAAAGCTTTTTATCTTGATGAAGTCCCAATAGTTCATTTTTGCCCTTGCCTCCCTTGCCTTTGGCGATGTTTCTAGGAAGAAGTTGCTTCGGCTGAGGTCAAAGAGGTTGCTGCCTGTGTTCTCCTTTAGGATTTTGATGGACTCCTGTCTCACATTGAGGTCTTTCAACCATTTGGAGTCTATTTTTGTGTGTGGTGTAAGGAAATGGTCCAGTTTCATTCTTCTGCATGTGGCTATCCAATTTTCCCAACACCATTTGTTGAAGAGACTGTCTTTGTTCCATTGGACATTCTTTCCTGCTTTGTCAAAGATGAGTTGACCATAGAGTTGAGGGTCCATTTCTGGGCTCTCTATTCTGTTCCATTGATCTATGTGTCTGTTTTTGTGCCAGTACCATGCTGTCTTGATGATGACAGCTTTGTAATAGAGCTGGAAGTCCGGAATTGTGATGCCGCCGGCTTTGCTTTTCTTTTTCAACATTCCTCTGGCTATGCGGGGTCTTTTCTGGTTCCATACAAATTTTAGGATTATTTGTTCCATTTCTTTGAAAAACGTGGATGGTATTTTGATGGGGATTGCATTGAATGTGTAGATTGCTCTAGGTAGCATTGACATCTTCACAATATTTGTTCTTCCAATCCATGAGCATGGAACGTTTTTCCATTTCTTTGTGTCTTCCTCAATTTCTTTCATGAGTATTTTATAGTTTTCTGAGTACAGATCCTTTGTCTCTTTGGTTAGATTTATTCCTAGGTATCTTATGGTTTTGGGTGCAATTGTAAATGGGATCGACTCCTTAATTTCTCTTTCTTCTGTCTTGTTGTTGGTGTATAGGAATGCCACTGACTTCTGTGCATTGATTTTATATCCTGCCACTTTACTGAATTCCTGTATGAGTTCTAGCAGTTTTGGGGTGGAGTCTTTTGGGTTTTCCACATAAAGTATCATATCATCTGCAAAGAGTGAGAGTTTGACTTCTTCCTTGCCAATTTGGATGCCTTTGATTTCTTTTTGTTGTCTGATTGCTGTGGCTAGGACTTCCAATACTATGTTGAATAGCAGTGGTGATAGTGGACATCCCTGC